>NC_084836.1:121756957-121954457 GCF_033115175.1 Lepus europaeus | reverse complement strand
GCCGCGCCACAGCGCCGCCCCCTCCTCTCACGTTTTTAAGCACCTGGGTTCCCTAAGGGCTGGGGTTCTTGGGGCAGCCTCTCTTGTAGGCTAGAAGCACCCACTCAGGCCACGGCAGACACTGTGGGGGCGGCCTGTCCTTTACTGTCGGCCTGGAGGGGTCCCACTGCCTGGGTGGTCCATTCCCACGTCCCCGTGGTCACCTGCACTTACTGCCACCCCTTGGAATGAAAGTGCTTCCAAGTCCTTTTCTCGAAATCTCTGCAGAATGTCTGGAGACACACAGAGCGAGCCGGGGACTTGGCCGGGAGGAGTCTGTCTCCTTCCCTCCCTCTCCCCATGCTCTCTCCCCTTCCCTCCCTCCCTCCTGTTTTACCGATTGACTTTTTTTTTTTTTTTTTTTTTTGGACAGGTAGAGTTAGACAGTGAGAGAGAGAGACAGAGAAAGGTCTTCCTTCCATTGGTTCACCCCCCAAATGGCTGCCACGGCCGGCGTGCTGTGCCGATCCAAAGCCAGGAGCCAGGTGCTTCTCCTGGTCTCCCATGGGGTGCAGGGCCCAAGCACTTGGGCCATCCTCCACTGCCTTCCCGGGCCACAGCAGAGAGCTGGCCTGGAAGAGGAGCAACTGGGACAGAACTGGCGCCCCGACCGGGACTAGAACCTGTGCCGGCGCCGCAGGCGGGGGATTAGCCTAGTGAGGCGCAGCACCAGCTGACTTTTTTTTTTTTAAGAATTATTTTATTTATTTGAAAGTCAGAGCTGCACAGAGAGAGGAGAGGCAGAGCGAGAGAGGTCTTCCATCTGCTGGTTCACTCCCCATTTGGCAACAGCTGGAGCTGCAAAAGCCAGGAGCCAGGAGCTTCTTCTAGGTCTCCCACGTGGGTGCAGGGGCCCAAGGACTTGGGCCATCTTCTACTGCTTTCCTAGGCCATAGCAGAAAGCTGGATTGGAAGAGGAACAGCCAGGACTCAAACCAGCACCCATGTGGGATGGCAGCATAGCAGGCGGTGGCTTAACCCACTATGCCACAGAGCAGGTCCCAGGCTTCTGTTTGCACACCAGGCTGAGGAAGACGGCCCACAATGTCCTTGGTCCCTTGGGGGCTGTCTGTGTCCATGGTGTGTGCTGTGTGTGTCCAGCTGAGGGAGGGCTCCTGGACGGTGGAGCTTCACATACGCTGGTGTTGGGGGCAGCCAGGACTCGAACCAGTGCCCCTTTGGGATGCCAGCACTGCAGCCTGGGTCTTTAACCTGCTGTGCCACAGCGCCGGCCCCTGACTGACTTTTGTCTCTCAGCTCCGGGTAGCCTGACTTTTTTCCCTTTGGAGGCAAGAGGCTGCAGGAACGCCCTGGCGCCCACCCCATCTCGTGTCTATCTTCCAAGGTGCGGGCAGCCGCCCACCACAGGGTGAAACCAGGAAGACACAGGAAGGAGGGCCGCAGGGGAGTGGCGGCAGGTGCCTACTCCTCGAATCCGAGGAAGTCCTTTCCCAACTTGACCTTGGGTTCCTTTAAAACTCAAGGCACACCTGTCCGTGACACTGGGCGAGCCCGAGCCCCCGAGGGAGGGGTCGCGAGGAGCCAGGGCTTCCTAGCCCCACGCCACTAGCAGCTGGGGCTGGCTGGTGGCATCACAGGGTGTCTCAGGGAGCACAGGGTGCCGGCAGCACCCCAGACCTCAACCCTCCCCTAAGCCGTGGCAACCGAAAATACCTCTGGGATTGCCAGGTCCCCTCCAGGAGGCAGAGTCAGCCTGGCTTAGGGGCCTGGGCTTCTCTGCTGTCCCCAGGGCTGGTAACTCCCTGGACTTGCTGACCTGCAGGGTGGCTCTCTGGGCCCGAGGCTACAGCACGTTCTTGCTGGGGCGCCAGAGACCCTGGCCCGCAGAGCAGCAGGCAGGGACTGCTACCTCCTCTGCGCTCAGAAAGGCAAGGGGGAGGCCTCGCGGACCCGTGGGCGTGTGGGGCCCGGCGCCCAGAGGGTGCGTTGAGGAGGTCAGAGGCGCAGAGGCTGGGCAGGGCCCCCTGCCCCCTAGCTGCGGCCCACATGGCCTGACCATCATTTTCTCTGCGCTTCCCTTTTTTTTTTCCGACCCCCCCCACCCCGCCCCTGTTCTTGGCTCAGGGAGATGTGGAAAAACATCTACAGTGACCATACTGTTGCCTCTCGGTCAGAGGCATCAGGATTTCCCAGTAACGGAGAGAAAACACCGCCTGACGTGTGGCTAATAAATCTCGCCCCGTGTACGCACTGGCGGGTGCGTCTGGACGGGCCCACTCCTGGCTCCCGAGCATGGCTTCGGCCCCATTAAAGGGGGCCTTTCTGGGGCCTGCCGAGCGCGGCGGGTGCAGGAGGGCCCTCAAGGAGGACCTTCCCGGCTGTGGCCGCGTCCCTCGTCTCCAGGGCTTCATTGCGCTGTGTCGCCCCCTCATCTTAAGGCCCCCAGCACTGGATTCACGATGAGAATTGTCTCACCTCCAAATCCTTAACTCACCACATCTACACAGAACCTGCTTCCACATGAGGTCCCTTTCGGGGGCGGGGCCCAACCAGCGCTCGTCCCAGCTGGTGGCTTTCAGGCGTGGGTGCCCAAGGTGCTCCTGGCCAGTGCAGTGTGCCCGTGGCCCCATGCTGCCTTCCAGGGCGGCTTCAGAGGGGCTGTGCATCGCTTCCCTTGTTTCGGGGGCACCTTGGATTCCGCCCCCCCCCCCCCCCGGTCAATATCTCTTTGTGCGTGTGGGCTTTAAATCATTGTTTCTTAAAAGGAACACCAGGGCCAGCCGAGTGTCCGTGGGTCCTTGTGACAGCCGCTCCAGGCTGGCAGGGGATCCAGGCTGGTCTCAGCTTTGCCCTGAGTCAGGCTTAGGCTGGGAAGTGGGCTGCGTAACGGACCCGGTGAGAGTCCTCAGCGCTGGGGGGAACGAGAACCAGGTTAAAGGCTCGGGTTTGAATGGCGTCATCCACAGCCCAGCAGACCACCCCTTTCCCACAAACGCAGTGGGGTGCTGTGCAGATCGGAAGCTGGATGGGGAGACACCAGCTGCCCGCCCACCTGCCGCCGGCCTTCCGGGGTTGGGGGAGCAGAGGTAGTCGGGCTGGCGCCCTGCCTCGTGGAGCTTCACAGGGTATCCACTGGCCCTGGACCCAGCCCCTCTGTGCCCCTGCACCTGTCCTTCTGCCAGAAGGGACGCTGCTGGGACACGGAAGAGCCACCTGGGCTAGGCCCTCTCTGGGCCCCCTGGGAACATGCCATCCCCCCTGGGGCGCCCCCTCCCTTTGGCTTCCGCCTGGCTTCTTTGGGGCAGACGTTGACGGGGATCTCAGCTCAGAAGTTCCCGTTTGAGAATCGCACTTGGCTCTTGAGACCAAAACGATGAATTCGGTGCGCTGTGGGCGGGTTCTAGAATCCCAGCACCGTGGAGGTGCCTCAGCTCTCCGTGTGGACCAAGCCCACACCCACGCCGCGGCCCCTCCGCGGCAGTGATGAGGCAGCCCTTTGCACTCTGCGTGGCACACGCTGCTTGTGTCACCCACTGGTGGTGAGACCAGGCGCGTCCAGCCTGCGGGCCTGGGAGTCAGAGACTGGCAGCTCTGCTCCGCGCTCTCCACGCTCACGTCTCCCGAGAAAGACAAGATAGCGAAAGCCTCACCGATGACCCGGGTTAAACAGCCACGCGATAGGACAATAGGAGCGATAGCCCGGCGCTGTGTGATTAATTGCCCGGCCAATCTGCGGGATGATAGATGTTTTGGGAACACAGAGGAGGGAGCAAGGGTGGAACAGGTGGGGGAGGGGGGGCCGCTGTGCTCTTTCCGAGGGTCCTGCGGGGCTGGTGGCCGAGGAGGGCACTGTCCCGTGACGGGAGATGGGAGAGAGCCTTTTTTTCCTTCAGTATTTTTTAAAAGATTTATCTATTTTTTTTGAAAGTCAGCTATAGAGAGAGGGAGAGACAGAGACAGAGAGAGAGAGAGGGAGAGACAGAGAGAGAGAGAGGGAGAGAGAGAGAGAGGGAGAGTAAGAGAGAGGGAGGGAGAGACAGAGAAAGAGGGAGAGAGAAATCTTCTATCCTCTGGTTCATCCCACAAATGGCTGCAACAGCCAGGACTAGGCCAGGCTGAAGCCGGGAGCCTGGAGCTCCACCTGGGTCTCCCACGTGGGTCCAGGGGTCCAAGCACTTTGGGCCATCTGCTGCTGCTTTCCCAGGTGCATTAGCAGGGAGCTGGCTCGGAAGTAGAGAAGTCAGGACTCGAAAAAATAAATAAATAAATAAATAAAATAAAAATTAAAAAAAAAGTCAGGATTCGAACCGGCATCCATACGGGATGTTGGTGTCGCAGGCGGCGGCAGCTTAACCCACAGCGTTGGCGCTGAGAGCCTTTTCCTTTTCCAAGGAACGGGCGCCAGTGGGAGCTTGGCTGTCACCCCCTTGGCGCTGTCTCGGTTTCCCCAGGACAAACCCACCCTCTGGGATCTGCCCCGGAGAAAGCGGGATGGGCATGGAGTACTTGCAGGAAGACACGGGCTCGGAGCCCCGAGGCAGCTGGGGCCGCTCGCCCTTGGCTGATGGGGCTCCATGAGGTTACAGAAGCACATCCTTTTCATGGCAGCGGTAAGGCTGACACGTGTTTGGATGTTGCCCGAAATCTCAAGCGGCTGAAGCCGAGAGCCTTCCTTGAAGCTCTCAGAGCTCGGGGTCGTGTTCAGCTTGGGCACCTACTGAGAAAACAGACACTTCATCGCGGCTGGGCCCACAGATGGGCGCACGGATGCCTAAGGCTTTGTCTCATTAAACCGTGCTGCTGTCTAGCTTGGCTGTCCAGGCTGCTTCACTGGGAGCGAGGTCATCCGCTCTTAGAGACTCCAGCCCTGGGGGCCACATACCGCTCTCTGCAGACTCGGGGGCAACCACAGAGGCCACTTCCAGAAACACCAGCCACCCGAAAGGCCCGCCACTCTCCCTGGGCTGCGGCAGGGCCGGCTGCAGGTGGCGGGGCTGCCCAGGGGTGGGGGTCCGTGCCGGGCTCTGGCTGTCCCTAGCAGTGAGAAAGCAGATGGCTGGTGATGGGTCACAGGGCTGACACCTGCGGGGGCTGGCTGGTGATGTCACAGCTGGGGAGGGGGCTCCTGGAGCCCGGAGAGGCCCAGGGAGAAATGCTGGGGGCTGAATTAGTCACGATGGCTTCGTATCTCTCTCTCTCCCTCCCTCTCCCCTTTCTCCCCCCTCTCTTTTCCTTCTCCCCCAGACCTAACTGACCTGAATCTCTCAAGAACAAACTAATGGCCCCACAGACGCCTTTGTCACCAATCAGAGGTCACCAGAGAAAGTGGGCGATCGCAGGGCCCTCCCTGAGCTGCCACTTGCTTCCGGGGGCTGTGACCTTGCACTTCCACTCGAGCCTGTCTGGGCCTGGTTCCTCAGCTGTGAAGCGGGTTGCAATGAGGATGAACCCATGTTGGGTGATGCAGGGCTTGGGGCGAGAGCACAGGCAGCTGTAGTGGCCACAGTCAGGGCAGGGTGGGCAGGCTGAGGTGGTCCCAGCCAGGGCGGCTCCAGCCTTGCCGAGGGGGCCTTGGACCATCAGACCCGGATCTGGGGCCTTGGTTTCCCTTCTTGTAGCTCTCCCAAGGGATGGGGGAGAGACGCCTGGAAGTCAGAGGGGTGCAAGGGGCAGAAGCAGAAGAGCTGGGCGTGGCTGCGTGGTTTTCTGGGTTTGAAGCTTGGTCAAGCCAAGGGTGCAGGTGAGAATTTCCAGACCACATGGTGGCGAAGCCTGGAGCCAGGAGCGGTGGGGGGAGGTGGCGGGGACAGGAAGGGGAGCGGGAGTATGTTGTCCTTTTCAATTAGAGATGTGTTCCATCTGTTCATGGTCCCGGAGGAGGGCAGCCTGGCCACCCGAGGCCCTGGCAGCGGCTGGAAGACGAGCTGTAGGGCACAGGTCTTGCAGGGAGTGCGTCAACGGTTCGAGCTGCTGGAGGGACGCAGTGGCGCGTGGGCACACAGCTCCGGCCGGACTCGAAGCTGGAACGAAGCCAGAGGAGGGGAGCCCTCCAGAGACCCCAGAGAGGACGCACCCAGAGCCGAGGCTGGGCAGAGAGGAGGGTCCCAGGGAAAGGAACAGCAGTAGCCCCTCTGCAGCCCCCGGGATCCTCCTGCGGTGAGACCACACCTTGCCAGGCACGGGCATCGTGGGGGCTGCCTGGGTGCCAGGATGGAGCCCACACCCGACAGCCTCCGACAGGGAGGGGCAGCAGTAAGCACAGTGGCCAAGAGTGTGGCTCTGGAGCCGAGGTGACCGCAGGACACCGCGGCCCTCTCCAGGCACCCACTGCTTCCTCAGCCACGGGGGTGTCACGGAGTTCTGGCCATGTGGCTGCTCAGCTCGGAGCACGGTGCTGGCACACAGGAGGTGCCCGCTGGCATGATGTGGCATCACTTTTCCAGCATTTTCTGCACACTGAGTGACCACACACAGCTCGGCTCCTGGCACGTTTACAAAAAACCACACGCTGAGGGTGTCGTCCGTGTCATCCCCTAGCAAGGCGGGTCCCCCTTGACATGACCCACAAACAGGATCCAGGAGTGGGAGGGGCTTGCCCAAGACCACCCAGGTGAGATCTGAACCAGGCCTAGGTTTTGTACCCGCCTCACACCCGTGTCCTCTTACATGGGTTCTCTCTGCCGCACTGTGGGTGTCTCGCCCGTTCCGTGTCCTGGCCCACGCCAGGGCTACTCCCACCCAGCAGCATGTTGGTTTCCCCAGTGGGAGGCAGGCTTCCCTCTTCGGCTCGTTCACTGGCCGTGGCCCAGGTCTGCTGGGGATGCTGCCTCCTCCCAAGAAAGCAAGCCTCCCGCAGGTGCTGTCCAAACTGCAGCGTCAAGTGGAATTGGGAATCGCTTCAGTCCTACAGAATCTTCTAGCTAAGAGCTCCTGGGATTCTTAGAAGAGGGAAGATGGAAAACAGGAATGGAGACGTCGGGAGGAGGAGAGAGTGAAAGGAAGAGGAAGATGATGGGGGGGGGAGCAGAGTCAAGGAGCGGGGAGAACCCCCCAGAGAGGGGACAGCAGCCATCAGCGGTGCGAGCTCCTGGCGACACCGCCAGTTCACCCAGGAAACCCAACCCCAAACCTCTCTCTCTCCCTCTCTCTCGGTCACTCTGCCTTTCAAATAAATAAATAAATCTTTAAAAAAAAAATTGGGCCGTCTCTGTGGCATAGAGGATTAAGTTGCTGCCTGAAATGCAGGCATCCTGTATGGGCACTGGTTCAAGTCCCAGCTGCTCCACTTCTGCTCCAGCTCCCTGCTGATGCCTGGGAAAGCAGTGGAGGATGGCCCAAGTGCTGGGCCCCTGCGCCCGCATGGGAGACCAGGAAGAAGGTCCTGGCTCCTGGCTTTGGTCTGGCCTAGTCCTGGCTGTTATGGCCATTTGGGAAGTGAACCAGCAGATGGAAGATCTCTCCCCCCACCCCCCACCCCGTCACTCTGCCTTTCAAATACATAAAAAAAAAAAAAAAAAAAAAAAAAGGCAATCTCTTCAGGCTACCCTGAAGAAAGTCTCCCAAAGCCCTCGGGCAGGTTTGGTCCAGCGACAGCCCTGGGCCCACGTGCTGCTCCCGCCCACCGCGCTCCGAGGGCTGCACCTAGCACTCGTCCCCAGCACCGAGTTCCCAATCAGAAACGCCCCACACTTAGCCCTTTTAAAGCTTCCGCTGCTAATAGCGTGATTTCTTTCCCTGTCATCAGTGCTAACAAACTGATCTATAAGAGGGTTTTAAAGTGCTACAAATAGCTCCGCCGGTCCCTGAAGTCAGCTCATGGGGGAAATGGCTGATTTTATCGCTCCCTGCACATTTGGGTGTTTGGAGGTGATTGACAGAAGGAGCGCACCTTGCGGCTGGGAAGGCAGAACGGGTACCTGGAGGGCGGGGCTAAAGAGAGTGTGGTCTGGACCATTTCTGAGCCACTTGTGCGGTGTTGGTGCGGGCCCCGCTCCGTGCAAAGTAACCAGTATTTGCCCATACTAAAAAATCCACTATGCTGCTATTTCATCTAGAAAATGCAGGCCCATTTACGCTGGGGCAGGCTGTCTGCTGGCTCAGGGCTCTCTCAAGGGAAGACCCCTAAGGTGGAGATGGGAGTTGCGTCATCTTCACCTGCTGAACCCTCTCGTGCCCCAAGAACAAAGCTTGGCCTCCTTCTCAACCCACAGGCCCGGCTCCGCGAGCTGCCCTCCCGATGGCTCCCCTCGCCCGTCGGCTCCGCTGGCTGTTGCCCGGGCTGTCCCACCGCCCCGATGCCTCCCTCAAGCAGCTCCCCCCGCCCCCCAATCCCGTCTGTTCCTCTGCTGTGCTGTTTTCCCAGCCTTCGCCCAGCACAAACCTAAGCAACTGTGCTGCACGTGGAGGCACAGGACCAGCCCGGCCCCGACCATAAGGGGTTTGCTCTGCAACACACACACAGACCCATGAGCATTTCGGGCGGCCCCACTCCTACGAAGACGCAGCAAGCTGCCACCCTCCATCTGGCCTGCTTCTGTTCTTCCTGTCCCCGGGTTCCAGCCCACCCACCGGACCCTACGCCAGGGCTGGTGTTGGGGGACAGTTTCCTCTAGAAGCTTCCAGAAGAGCAACCTATTGTGGAGGAAGGGGGGCCAGCTCCGCCTCCCCCAAAGAGCTTCACCGAGGCCAAGTCTCCTGCACTTGGGGGGCCAGGTCTGCGCCCTCAGAGCTTCTGAAATGAGCAATCTGGGAGCACACCCGGCTGCCCTCTGGCCCTGGTTCCTGACTCGGGGGAGCTGCCATTGCTTTTCTGAGCCAGTCTCTCTACATACTCCCCTGCAAGAAGTAGCAAGTTCAGTATCACACGGCCCCAGGCGTGGGTGTGGGTGACTCAGCGTGGGCTCTGGGGAGGCAGCGGGGTTCTGAGCCGCACGCCCCCGCAGTCTGCAGTCCAGCCGGTGACTCACTCGGCTCACGACAGCGCGCACACGCTGTGCACACTGAGACCCCAGCGGGGCCCACGCACAAGCAGAGAGGACCAGGCTGGGGAGAATACGGGAGGATGCTCCCCTTTGCACGCTCATGCCCCCCAGGTACAGCACACACTCGTATTCACACACACGCACACACAGACTTGCGCACGGACCTGCTGGCTCGTCTGCTCTCCTGGGAGCACCCCCACTTCCTTTCTGGTTGAGAACACGGGCTTTGGGACTGGGATCCTACCCAGCCCCATCATCCCGCCACACTCTCACCTGCCAGCTGTGCAGCTCAGACAGGCCACCCCACCGTGCCGTCCACAGACACTCCTCCTCCAAAGCCTGGAGTCCCCCTGGGGCCCCTCCTAGCGCCCAGCTCCCCATGAAGGGCTTGTTGTGGGCACCCTGTGTTACCCTGGGCCCTGCAGCTCAGGTGGTGACCAAGCTCTGCCCCCACCGAGCACCTCCCGGGTGCCTGGTCCCTTGCAGCTCAGTCCTCTCCTCTGAAGACCTAGGGTCTGGGGTGGACAGAGCAGGTGGCCCACTGAATGGCTGGCAGGCAGCAGAGCCACAGAGCTGGGGACCGTGCGGGTGGTGGTGGAGGCACAGGGCTTGGGTCTTTAGCAGCCATGGAGAGGGAGGCCTGGGGGACGAGAAGCCGATCCCAGGCCAGTGTCCCTTGACTTTTTTTGGGGGAGGTCAGCAGACCCAAGAGCCAAGGAAAGTGCTCCTGGCCTGGAGATCCAGAACCCCACCAGCACTGGGCAGAAAGAGCCTACTCCCCCAGGACCCCTCTGTTTTGCCTTGGATGTTACTTCAAAGACAGACTTAGAGAAATTGAGCAAACGAGAGAGCTCTTCCATCTGCTGGTTTGCTCCCCAAATGGCCAGGAGTCTGAAGCCAGGAGCCAGGAGCCTCTTCTGGGTCTCCCACATGGGTGCAGGGGCCCAAAGACTTGGGCCATCCTCCACTGCTTTCCCAGGCCACAGCAGAGAGCTGGACTGAAAGTGGAGCAGCCTGGACTTGAACCAGCACCTATATGGGATGCTGGTGTTGTAGGCCTGCGCTTTAACCTGCTATGCCACAGCGCCCCCCGCCCCCATCTTGTCTTAACAATGTTCTTTTGGTGGCCAAGAGCAGGAAGGCAGCTCAGTGTGGCTAAGGGAACACGCACACCTAGGGTGGTTGATGGGGTGGGTTTTGGGCACAGTGAGATCCAGGACACCAAAGCTGCCACCGGGGATCCGTGTCTTGTGGACTGTGAGCTCTGCTTCCCTCCCTCCTGACGCCACTCCTGGGCAGGACCCCCTGCCGTTCCCCGTGGCTGCTGACTGGCAGCCCCCGATCGGCCATCCCGCAGGAGAGGCCCACGCCTCTGCACTCCCACCGGCGCCTGGCTGCATCTTCTTGACCCGAGGGCCGTCTGCCCTTCTCTAAGTCCGCCATGGCGGCCAGGAAGGGAATATGCTGATGGCTCAGCTCCGGGCCTCGGCTCCACGCAGGCCTCATGGGTCGAGGTGGCCCCTAGAGGAAAACCCAGGCATCCTCACCAGAGGGGCTGGAGCAGGACAGTGGGCACAGCAGCAGCCATGCAGGGAGGCCGTGGTCTACAGGGCTGTGAGGGCAGAGGGGCAGTGGCCGGGGGATGGGGAAGATGGGCTGGGTTTGGGGAGGTCAGCATTAGGGAGGTGGGGACAGGGTCCATTCCTGGTTTGAGACTGGATTTCCTGTGGACGGCTTCTGGGTGGGGGGTGGCAGGTTGGGCCCCACGCCAGGCTGATGGAGTTCCTTGGGGCAGGGGCGCTAGCTCCCCTCCAGGGGGTAGTGTGACTTCCTGGGGTTGCCATAGCCAATTGCCACAACCAGATGGCTTCAAACCACAGAAATGTGCTGGTTCATGGTTCTCAAGGCCAGAAGTCCTGGGTGGACCCAGATTCTCAGGGGTGCAAGGGCTTTGAGACGAGGTGGAGGGGAGCCCCGGCAGGGGCGTGAGGCCAGCAGTGTGACTGCTGGGGCAGCCATGAACGCAGGGCCGAGTCAGCCCTGCCCCCAGCGGCAGCCCCTGGACTTTGGACGGAGCCGTGTTTAGCTGGGATGAAACCCTACACTGCGAGGCCCGCCCGGGCTGGTCTTCGTCTTCTTGCACTCCACGTGGTGGGTCTGGTGAGCCGCCCAGGACCACGTCGGGAAGACAGAAGGTGTTGCCAAGGCCTCTTCCCCCCCTGGAAACCCAAGGCCTCTGGCCCAGCGAGATCCATCTGGCTTCCCTGGGACCAAGGAGGGAGGAGGAGAAGGGGCCCACGCCGGGAGGGAGGGAGGCCCTCTGCGCGGGTCTCAGAGCCCAGTCCGTCCCCATGGACGGCTTGGCTGACAGATCGCTTGCTGCCAGGGGCTGCCCTTGCTCACGGACACCACGGGGCTGGGCTGGGGCCAATGTGTCGGGAACCGGCCCGAAACGGGGCAGGTAGAGCTGGTGCATCTCCTAACAGAGCGGTGACGGCATGTTGCAGGCGCACCCGCCCACACGCACGCACCAAGCATGGTTCCTACTTGTGGAAGACAGTGAGGGGAGAGGAGAGAGAGCTGGAGAGGGAGGAGAGAGATGCACGAGGCTGGGGAGACGGGAGAGGTTGCCGAGTCCTCGGGAGCACCGAACTCCTGGGCTCCACACGCCCCCTCTCTGCCCATAGCTCCGTCTCAGCCTTGGGCGGCATCCTCTGTTGGGGAGGGAAGGCGGCCTTCGGGCATCCTGGGAAGGTGTGTCTCTGGGCGTTACCCACCTGTGTGGCCCGCAGTGTGGCTCCGTCTTCCTCCCCAATGCTCAAGTCCCACCGAGCTCGGCTATCCTGGGGTACAGCTGCCATGGCAAGACCAAAGGCCCAGACACCCCCTGGGGCCTGTGGTAGGCAGGCAGCAGGGGCCAGAAGAGCCCATTCTTACCACGCACTGAGTCCCTGCCCGGCGTCAGATGTGGCACTGAGCCTTGCACCCACGGCCATGCCTGCACCGAGCTGAGGGAGTGAACCCCTTGTGCTGTGGAACCCGTTATCCCCACTTCACAAATGAAGACGCCAGGGAGTTGAGAGCGACATTCGGGCCAAGTTCATACAGCTGGTATGCACCGGCACAAAGCTACGGACCCAGGCTTTCCACCCAAAAGCCAGCCTTGTCCGCTCCCACAGTCACTGCCCACACCGAAAACCCCACACTGGTGATCTGGCCATTCTGAAGTCCTAGATCCAACCTGCACGGCACTGGCTGGGGTCCCGCGGCTGCCAGAGCTCCGCTCCACCTGGAGGCCTCCGGGGCGGGTCCCCGTCCTTGCTCGCTGCGGCTTCTAAAGGCTGCGGCATCGTTTGGTCCCTTCCCTGTCCTCAAAGCCATCGCCATGCTTCTGGGGCCACACTCACGTGGTGCAGTTGGTGGATTTACTAACTAGCACAGTGCACACACGTGTGCACACACACATCCACCAGTTCCATGCTCACAGAAGAAAGACGACCCTACCCTACCCAATTCTAATCATAACCCCAGCCCTGACTCCCCATGTAACAAGCTCCCCGTCTGTGTCTTGTCAGCATGGCTTTCCAGATGCTGTGTTGCAAACACCCATGCATCGAGGGGAAGCAGATAAGCACGGCGCGGCCACCGTCCAGAGCAGTGACAGGGACTCAAGGAGTGAGCACCGGGGTGGCCGCTCAACCAAGGGTTGAGTCCCAGCCACCCGGGCCCAGGGCTGGAGCTGTGGCGGGGTTTTCCCAGGCAGGCTGGCGTGGGGGAGACCGCGGGGCCTCCCGGGTGGCCCATTGCCTCGTGTGCACACTGCGTTTCCCGCGAGCTCTCCCCAGTCAGCCGGCAGGGGACATGGGGAGAGGTCAGGGCTGCCTTGGCGTCCCCAGATAAGTGCCAGGAAGCTAGGGAGGGAAGTGCAGAGGCTCCGAGGAGGGAAGGAGGGAGCTGGCGGCGAGAGGAGCTGCGAGGGCCCTTCCGGAAGAAAGAAACTCGGCGACACTATCAGCTGCTCCCCCCAGTCTGTTGACTCTTCTGGGTGCGGAGCTGGGGGCAGGAACCCCCCCCCCCAAAGCAGAGCCCCAAACCCAGCCTGTTTCCCCACCGAGTGTAGACGGCCAGTTCCAGATGCACACAGCAGCTGCCCCGCATCGCTCCCTCCCCGCCCGGCAGCTCCCGCCTGGTGCCCGGCTGTCTGCGTGTATGCCCGCTCACGGGCAGGGTCTGTGCCAGGTCGGGGGCCTCCAGGATTTGGGGCATTCTCACGTGCTTGCTGACAGATTTTGTTGTCCCCCTGCTGAAGGGCAAGACACACAGAGGCCGTCAGGTTTCCGCTGCCGTCCGGAGTGGTCCGGAAGCTCTGCCGTCCTCAGTGCGCCCTGCGAGGCCCTGGCTCTGAGCCACGGCGCTGAGTCAGCAGGGGCCTCGCCCACCCCCACCTCGGCCGGGACGGGTGCGAGGGCACGGGCAGGACAGCAGCGGAGACTCCTTTGGAGAATGGAGGAGCCTGAGGGGTCCCAAGGCTCGGCGTCTGCCCTGGGGAAAGCCTGGGCCACGTGGCCCCTTGGGGAGTGAACCAGTGGGTGGAAGTCTTTCTCTCTCTCTGTCTCTATAACTCTTCAAATAAATAAACAAAAAATAAAAATAAAAAACAGGCAGGCCACCAGGCCAGCTCCGCCTGCCTTTTCGGGGGCCTCGCCCAGCCTGCAGGTGCCTGACCCTCCGAGGGAGCACCTGGCCTGGCAGGGGATGGGCAGTGGAGGAGCCATAGGAAGGCCCCTCCCTGAGGGCGGGGCATCTGGCTGCTACAGGTGACCACGCACTTGTGGCTTTCAGCAGCAGGGGCCGGCTCTGGCCTCAGGAGGTGCCTGCCCAGCCCTGCTCTCCCTGACACACCCCGAGTGGGAACAGGGCAGCTGGAGCCCGGCGGGGTGGCCAGGGGGTGGATCACGCGGCTTCCGGGGCTGCCTCTGCCTTCGGGGACCCCTGGAACACACAGCAGCACCCAGCTCTGGTGCTCTTCCTTCGGGTGCCTCTCCCCGGTTGGGGCCGGCTGGCAGGGCTCGTGTGCAGGGCAGGTGGCACAGCACACAGAGAACGATTTCCCCAGCTCAGTGGCTATTCTGCAGCCAAGGCCGGGGCAGGCGTGCTCAGCTGGGAAACTCCAAGGGCCTTGAACCAACACCTTGAACCTGGGCCCCGCTGCTCTCCTCCCAAGGCCTTTGGAGAGAGTGCTGTGGCTGAAGACCCCCTACGGTGACCCTCACACTTCCCTCTCCCAACAGGAGGAACTGATTTCTCGGCTCACTGCTCAAGGCGCCGGCTTCTGAAACGGAGCCGTCGTGGTTTAAGCGAGAACAAAGAAAGCAGCGCCTTAGAGGCTCGGCCGGCCTGAGCCACCTTGCTGTTCTCTGCAGGGTCCAGCACGGGCGAGCAGGCGGAGCAGCCAGCAGACAAAGCGTGAGCTGCAGCCTGCAGGAGGGTGTGCAGCGAGCTGGGGTGGGGGGAGCGGGCACACTGTGCAGACCACAGCTCTTGGCAGGGACCCAGGGTGGCCGTAGATGGGGCAAGGCGATTTGCCCAAATCCCCGACCCTCCAAGGGGTGGGTGTTGCCCCCAAAACGCCACGCTCCAGCCCTAAATTGGAGCAGGGGATGAGGACCTAGAGCAAGATAATTGCCACGTACAAGCATATTTGCTGCAAAGGACCTGGAAGCACCATCAGATGGAAACCTCCCGCTGGGGTTGGCTGGTGTCCACGGAACGGCTCTCTCAACAGCCGAGAGGCTTCTATTAGCAAGACAGAAAACAGCAAGACCCCAACACGCAGCTGAGCTTGGTGCCGCTGGCACAGCCTGGCTGGGCCCGAGCGGGGTTTCCATGTGAATGAGAGGTAGGGCAGTTAGCGGTGCACAGCATGGCCCCCGTGGTGAACAGTCACAGCTGCTTCCGTGCGTCCAGTGGGTCGCGAACGCCCGTGGCTCCCATCTCTGTGATTCGTGTGGAATCGTGGCGGACAAAGCTGTCCTGCCATTTCGGGCCTGCTCACACAGCTGGAGGAGCCACAGGCCCCACCCACCTACAGCAAGGCTGGAGCGCCCACAAGGCCCGCCTCGGTGCACGATGCTCGCACACTTGGTGGTCAGTAAGCACTCATTGAGTGAAGGAAGGGAAAAGGCTGCGGCTCTTGGCCCTGTCTCTCCTCCTCCTGCAAAGTTCTTCCTGACCCCCAGGGGCCATCCGCAGAGGCCACTGGCTCTCTGGGCCAGCTCGTCCCAGGGCTGGTGTCCTGTGAAAGTCAAGGCCGCCCCTGGCTCCCACCTTCCACCCCCACCTCCCGAGGCAGGTGCTGAATAAGGACCCACGGGTGACAAGGAGCGAGCTCTGATAACCCCACATCCAATTCAAGCTTGGAAGCCCCGCCCCCCGGGGCAAGGAAGACAGATCACTGCTTCTCTGGCAGAGGAGGAAGTAAGGCACTAAAACGTGATGGGGAAATGCAGGTTCAAGCCCCTGGGAAAGCTCGCGCCGCGCCGGCCAGGACATGGCGACAGCCAGGGGTGACCAGAAGGCAGAGCGGCGGCACCGTCGCACGCACATTGCTGGTGGTGACGCAGGATCCCGTAGCTGTTTTAGAAAGGACTCAGGTAGTTTCTGAAAGAAGTTAGGCGGTCACTGCGTGACCCCGCAATTCTACTCCTAGGCGCCCATCATGAGAAACGCAAACAGACGTCCTCGGAAGACCTAGGAATGCCCCGGCAGCATCGTGCCCCGTACCCAAAGCACGGGCATAGCCCAACTGCCCGGCCATCACAGAGCCACCCGCGAACGTGGCACTTCCGGGGGAGAGGACATCCGGCAGCCACGAACTGGAGCGAAGCCCTGAGCCGGGCCGCCAGCTGGATGAACCTGGACGGCGCTGGGCCGAGCCACGGAAGTCACGCGGAAGGCAACGCAGCCTGGTAAGATCGCCTTGGTCTCTCTCTTTTTTAAGGATATTTTCTTCAATTGTGTACTATTTAACCTTTTAAATTTTGTTTATTTATTTGAAAGAGTTACAGAGAGAGAGGAACAGAAACACACACAGGCAGAGAGAGAGAGAGAGAGAGAGAGAGAATCTTCCATCCACTGGCTCACTCCCCAGATGGCCGCAATGGCAAGAGGCAGGCCAGGTCAAAGCCAGGAGCCAGGAGATGCATCAAGGTCTCCCACGTGGGTGCAGGGGCCCAAGGCTGTGGGCCAACTTCCACTGCTTTCCTGGGCCATAGCAGAGAGCTGGCTTGGAAGAGGAGTAGCCGGGACATGAGCCGGCACCTGTTACACCAGAGCGCCGGCCCTGCCTTGGTCTTCTAAGTGAGTTTTGCTCAGCTCTGGGTGCCACATCTGGAAAGTGGGGGCTCTGCCCGTGTCTGGGAGACAGTGAAGGGATTCCTTCCCCGGACCCTGGCGCATGTGGAAGTCACAGCTGGGACGCGCCCTCCAGCTGCGAGGGCCCCAAGCCAACCTCTTACTGCTGCTCTGCCCACCGGTGGCCACTGCCCGGCGAGCGAGGCCACCACAGTCCGCAGAGTGCTCGCTGGGCCCCGGCCGCCCCTCCTGCCCCACGTCAGGGTTTTGTAAGCGTCTCCAACGCTGTCTCTGCAAGGAGACTTTGAAACTTCATTCCCCCGGGAGCTCATCCCACGGACGTGTGACGCCACGGAGGGCCTGTGGCTGCCTTTGGCTGCTGGTCACACACCCGTCCCGTGCTTTGCACACAGAGTCCACTCTGTGCTCCTCCCAAGAGCTACATCCTGCAGTGGCGGGGGAGCCACCAGCCCACCGAGGACACCGGGGCTGCCCGTCGTGCCCGCACGGCTCACCCTGGCTCACGGGGCTGGGACGCGGTGGGAGGGGGCGTCTTGTCAACTGTCCTCGAAGACAAGGCTGAAGTCACCTCTGAAGCCCAGCCGGGTGACAGCTGGGCGCCAGGGTGGCTTGCTCGGGGCCAGGTGTTGTCCCCGAGGGGGTGGGCCCTGATCCCGCGTCGGGGCCTGGCTCCGCGGGCCACACCCAGCCCAGGAGCTCCTAATCTGGGGCTTTCTGGCTGGGGGGGGTCTGTGATGGAAATTTCAGGGGCTCCTTGGAGGTGGCAGGCGTCCTGGGAGGCTCAGGGTGGCCTCTGGGGTTGGGGGTGGAGGCCCGCAGGGCCGGCACTGCACAGACGCCTGCTCCTGCTCCCCGACTCGGAGAGCAAGTGGGAGCGCGGTGGGATTCGGAGCCAGGGGGCACCGGCTCACCTCCCGGGCTGGGCCGGCCGACCTCTGTCCCAAGACCGCGGTGCTGAGGGAACCCAGGCCTCCCCCGGCCCCTAAAATAGCTGACACCTCCGGCCTGGCCCGCACATCCTGAGGAAGCCTCACGGAGCAGCTGGTGAACAATGGGGCCTTGTGTGGCCCGGGGCCCCCAGACAGGATGCCGGGTCCTGCAGGGCCCACGCCCAGGGTGACCTCGCCACCGTGGGCCTGCCCGCACGTGGGGCCCAGGGCCAGGTGCTGCCTGGCCTCCTTCAGCGGGAGCTGAGCTGGCCAGGAGCATCAGGAAACAGCAGGGGCTGGCGGAGGGGGCTGGGGGGTGCAGGGACGGGAGGACCGACCGCGGGCGGCTCAAGCCAGTCCCTTCCACATCCTCCTCCTGAAACCCTCCCTGTGACCTCGGGGACTTTGCTCGGTCCCAAAGCCCCACAGGGGCCATGTTTCTCCCTCTGTGCCACAGGCTGTGTCTCCCGTGGATACTTCGAAAGGCTGCCTGGCATGTCTCAGGCCCCGTCTTCAGCTGCCCTCACACACCCTTGGGTTCCTGGGGGATGTGCTGCGTGCACAGGCCCCAGGGCCTTTGCACTTCCTGCCCCTGCCCTGCCCACGCAGTGTTTGGGAGCCATTTCTGTGCTGTTCCTACGTCACCTCGCCAGCCGGGCTTCCCTGCCCTCACTGGTCTTTTCCTGCACGGTGCCAGGCCAGACGCATCCTGGCGGCATTTGTCAGCCAGGGGGGTCGGAGCTCTGCCCACCGGAGCCTCTGTATCCTGTCTGTGGGATGGACAGAGCAGTGTAACGTGTGGGCCGCCCACACAGCGTCATCCCCGACCCATCTCAGAGGCCAGCAAGCTCGTGCCCCACGCGGACAATGGGAGGGCGCAGCATGAGGCGAGGCGGGGGTCCTGTCCACCGGGAGACCTGGGAACAAGCTGACTGCCGCGCGGCCTGGGCACCTGGGGGCCGAGAGAAACCCGAGCCGCCTGCCAGTCTGGAGAACGGGCCGGAGGAAGGCGGACGCTGGCCGCGGGAAAGCCCCTGGGAACACGTCGTCGCAACCTCTAGGCGCACACGGCTATGACCCTGGGGCTTCCTCCCGCTGGCCTGGCCTCTCGGGCAGATGCCCTGAGACCAGGCGGCAGAAGCATGGGCTATTCAAGTTCCCCCCCACACACACCTTCCTTCCATGCACCTGCCGAGGGCCACATGGTGAGGGAGCAGGTGCACATGTGGCCGTGGGGAGGGGCACAGAGCAGCCCCCAGCGTGTGAACTCCTGCTGTCCAGTGACTTGAGGCGTGGGGAGCCCTGTCACTAAGCTTGGGGGATCCACTCCAGAAACGGCAAAGGCCCTGAGGCAGAAGGGGGCGTGGGGCGGGGGGGGGGGGCTGTGACCTCTCCTGAGTCACCCAGAAAGAATGCACATAGGGAGCCCCAGAGGAAGCAGCTGGTCTGAGGCAGCCCCCCACCCCCAGCTCTGGCACCCCCACACCACACAGGAGCAAAACGGGGACCAGGGAGGGTGAGCGCTCTGCCAAGGCCACAGTGCTGGTTCCGGGGGAGGCCAGGATGAGGCCAGCGTGCCCCCCCATTTCCACGCAGAGTGGACCGCGGTGCCCCGGGCCTCAAGGGCCACTCTGATTACACCTGGCCATGGTGGGCTGGGGGTGCCCACCTCGCCTCACCTGCACTCTTGACGAACCGCACACCCTGGCTGGCCTGCGCCCCCCAGGGCTGCCATGGGGCCTCCCTTCCAGGCTGGGGTCTCCTGTCACCTACCAGCCACAAGCCAGAACGGTGAGTCCAGCCTGCTTGGGGTGGGCGCGTGTCTGGCTCCTCTGCCATTCTCCTGGATTCAGTTTTTTTTTTTTTTTTTTTTAAGATTTACTTATTTTATTTGAAAGTCAGAGTTACAGAGAGGCCGAGGCAGAGAGAGAGAGAGAGAGAGAGAGAGGTCTTCCATCCGCTGGTTCACTCCCCAGATGGTCGCAATAGCCAGAGCTGCGCCAATCTGAAGCCAGGAGCCAGGAGCTTCTTCCCAGTCTCCCACGTGGGTGTAGGGGCCCAAGCACTTGGGCCATCTTCTACTGCTTTCCTAGGCCATAGCAGAGAGCTGGATCAGAAGTGGAGCAGCTGGGACTTGAACCGGTGCCCATATGGGATACCGGCACTGCTCGTGGTGGCTTTACCTGCTACACCACCGTGCCGGCCCCATGGATTCAATTTTTACTTTGTGGCACACTGTGTCCTCCAGGTGATGGACGGATCACTGTGCCCCTCACATCTGGACTTCCAGGGGGGGAGCACAGCCCTAAGCCCTCTGCCTTCCACCACGTCCTGAGTACCTCGTGCTGTGCTGACCATTGGCCCTTCCCTGAGCCCACAGGCTAGGGAGGCACCCAGCCGGCTCTGGCCTTGAGAGAACACACTGCCCCTCTCTGCCCCTCAGGTCATAGGACCTTCCTTAGGGCTGCCCTGTGCAGTTGTCCAGGTCGCACACGGCACAACGCTGGACACTGTGCCTCCTTGGGATGAGGATTCTCTGAGCCAGTGCAGGCATAGGGGAGGACATATTAGCAAAAATGGTCATTTTACTCCCGTCGACATCATCGTCATCACCCTGAAGTGTTGTAAGCGGCACTTCCTGTGCAGGATCTCAATCCATTCTGTGACAACCCGGGAAGTGCCCCTTTCCACCTCTGTAAGACGTGGTAGCCAGAGAGGAGCAGGGGCCACTCAGAGTCTCCCAGCGTGCAGAGTAGACGGGACCGGAGCCCAGGGCTGCTCACCGCAGGGCCTCTGCCCGGCCCGCTGTGCAGCGAAGTGCTCGCGCTCACGCTGAGCCTCCGGGCTGGCCCCAAGGACACACACCTGCGCGTCTCTGCAGGTGCACGTGAAAGACCGGGCGTGTGTCGAATGCCCAGAGATGAGACCAAAGCGTAGATTTCCACGCCCTCCCCACCCCTGGGTCTCTGGGCAGCGATGCCTTCCCTGGTCAGGGACTGGGCCGCTGACAGTGCAGGGCCTGGTTAAGCCTGATGCTCAGAGGCACAGTGACTGGCTTCGCTGAGAGGTCATGGTCACGCGTCTGACCGCGCACTCTCCCGGTCGACAGGTACTCCAAGGCGCTCCAGCTTTCCCTGGTCTCTGTCCCCCTCGGACTGGGCAGGCCCCTCTGGAGCCCACAGCTGGCTGCCGACCCTGCTGCTGGACAGCGCAGGGTCCCCCTCTCAGGGGACTGGCGACCCAGCTGCACCGTGAGGGTCACTGTGCATGGGGGGAGGGGGAGACTGAAGCCCAGGAGCGCACTTGAGGTCCCCCAGGGAAAGGCCAGCGGTTGCTCATCCCCAGAGGAGCCTGTGTCCTGGGAAGGGCTTCCCGGCATGCTGGGGCCACCTGGGCTCAGATCAAACACCTGGCGTCTCCTGAGTGGGAGGTGGCCGCCTGCCCCATCGGACGGCTTCCTGCCGTGGCGGCCAGATGGCCCGGGGGCCGCCGTGGAGCCGGCCAGATGCCTGTCCTGGCTCCGTGTCCATCCCCGCCTTGGGGCCGGGCCTGCTTCTGGAAGGGGAACGTGCACGTACACACACCACGCTCACTCTGCAGCCTCTGGCTGCTTCGTTTCAAAAAAACGTAAAGTTTAGAGGGAATCTAATTAAGCAGCTCCTCTGAGGTCTTATCGCGCACGAAATGCGATTGCTGGAGAAACTTGACTCATCCCTGCCTGGGAGCCAGGGCTAAGCACGTGCCCTGTGGGAGTGGGCGAGGCCAGGCCCCTCTCTGGGCTCCGCTCCCCTACATTTCCGTCCCCCCCCCCCCCCCCCGCACTCCACCCAGGGCCTGGGCAGTTTGGGAGAGGACTTCACGGGCCCAGGTCGAGGGAGGCAGACGGGCCGTGTCTGAGGCGGGGTGACGACCACCGGCCTTGGCCAGCCCCTTAGTCTTTGCAGACCTGGGTGAGAAGCTGGGGCCGGGCACTGGTGGCCCCGGAGCACAGGAAACCTGGGCCTCAACCCTCACGGCTGCGTCCAAGCCCCGCACTGCGTCCTTGGCCTGCTTGTCCTTCCTGAGCTGGATCAGGACGTAGCCGAGAGGAGGGGGCACCACACGGACGTGCGGGGAGGGGAGGGGTGCCTCAGAGGCCCCCTCCTGGAGCAGGGGTCGTGTTTCTTCCGCTCAGACAAGGAGGCTGAAGCTCGGAAGGGGGGCCGAGTCCTCCAGGCTGGGCTTTGGAAGCGCCCACGCGGCCCCGGCTCGCACGCCGTCCCCGCAGAGTGTCGCCTTTTCTTGTTCACTCACTCGTGCCCTCGTGTCACCTCCCCCAGGGCGGCCTGTGCAAAGCTGAGGAGGTTTGTCTTTCTTTGTAAACATTTACTTATTTATTTATTTATTACTTGAAAGGCAAAGTTACTGAGAGAGGACAAGAGACAGCTAGAGAGAGAGAGGGAGAGAGAAAGAGACACCACGTCCATCCGTTGGTTCACTGCCCAAATGGCTGCAACAGCCAGGCCTGGGCCAGGCCAACGCCAGGAGCCAGGAGCTTCTTCCAGGTCTCCCATGTGGGTGCTGGGGCCCAAGCACTTGGGCCATCTTCTACTGCTTTCCCAGGCACATTAGCAGGGAGCTGGATTGGAAGTAGAGCAGCCAGGACTCGAACCGGCGTCCCTATGGGATGCTGACACTGCAGGCAGTGGCTTTACCCTCTACACCACAGGCCCGGCCCTGGGAGTTATTTCGAGAAATGACCACGTTGCAAGGGTGTGCAAGCAGTGCCCCGGAGGCTCTGTGGAGAGGCACTGCAGCCCCCGCTCCCAGCAGCCTGTCCACCAGGAACCATAAGGAGGCAGATCCTTCACTCCCGGCCAAGCCCTCAGGTGATGGCAGCCCTGGCCGTACCTGCGTCCTGCACCCTCTCAACAAACCCCACGCCCAGGCCAGTGGGCACCACGGCCACGGTGATCTCGGCGGTTGGTGGGACAGTAAACGCGCCTCACTTTCACGGCCGAGTTTGGGAGCGAGCTGCTACGTGGCAGTAGATAATTCACACAATCGGCCAGAACCCGGGGAGGCTGGCGGCCAGGCGCACATCTGATAACACACCCAGCCGAGCAGGCAAGCCCACAGCGGCCTCGGCAAAGGCAGGGACGAGCGAGCAGATCTGGACCGGCGTTTCGCAGAAGATAAATGAGCAGACAATAAACACACGCCCCGCAGCATTAGTCATTCAGGAAATCTAAATTAAAAGCACATTGGGATGCAGCTACGTGTCCATTAGAATGGAGGAGATAATCTCCACCTGACAGGACCACGATGAAGCTGCAGAGCCCGGACCCTCGCTGACTGCAGGTGGCACGGCCGCGCGTGGCAGCTGCTCAGGGAGGTAAATTACACCCACCCCACGCCCGGCCCTGCTCACGTTTGCCCACCCTGAGGACTGTGGTCTGGTTGGGGATCGGCCAGTCTGGAAGCAGCGTCCCGAGGTGACACCGCGCTGTGACACAGCCTCACAAAGGACACTGCTGGTGATGGACAGCGAATGCACGGCCTGCAGGAAGGGCACAGTCACAGGACCGGGGACAGATCCGACACCTTGACCGGGGTGGGGGTCTTGAGGCTGTGTTTGTCAGAGTTCGTGGAGTCACACACCCGTGAAGGGCAACCTTTATTCTAGAAAAACCATCCCTCAGTAAGCCTGACCTTGGCAGAGATCCCCCACTTGACCAGGGCGTCCCAAAGGGGAGGGAAAAGCGTCTTCCACACCTGACGCCGGGACGCTGGACGCCCCCCCCAACCCCACCCACCGCACACACCACACACAAATCAATACAAAACGGGGCAAAGATCTAAGTGTGAAACCTAAGCCTGTGGAACTCTCTGGAGAGAGCAGACGGCAAATCTTCATAACCTGGGTTTGGCAAAAGGTTCTTAGATACAACACCAAAAGTAAGTAGATCAACTAGAATTCTTCAAAATTAAAAAGCTATTTGCTGCAAGACCACAATCATGAAATCAGAGAGACAACACACAATGAAAGGAAATATTCACACAGCATCTGATACGACTTAGATCCAGCATACGTAAAGAACGCTTACAACTCAATAACAAAAAGATGAATAGTCCAATTTTAAAATGGGCCAAGACTCTGAGTAGCCGCTTCTCCAAGGAAGAGATGCGAACGCCAACAGGCACAGGCAAAGGGCAGTGCAGGTCAGAACCACGAGGAGGCCCTGCCTCACACCCGCTGTTGGCTCGCAGAGGGTGTGGGTGAGCGAGACACTCCCGCACCACTGGCAGGAGTTCAGAGTGGTGCAGCCGCTTCGGAAGACCATCTAGTACGTCTCAAATGATTAAACAAAGTTACCGGGGCCGGCGCTGTGGCGCAGCGAGTGAAGCCACCGCCTGCAGTGCCAGCATCCCATATGGGCGCCGGTTCAAGTCCTGGCTGCTCCACTTCTGATCCAGCTCTCTGCTATGGCCTGGGAAAGCAGTAGAAGATGGCCCAAGTCCTTGGGCCCCTGCACCCATGTGGGAGACCTGGAAGAAGCTCCTGACTCCAGGCTTGGGATCAGTGCAGCTCTGGCCGTTGCGGCCAATTGGGAGTAAACCAGCGGATGGAAGACCTCTCTCTCTCTCTCTCTCTCTCTCTCTCTCTCTCTGCCTCTCCTTCTCTCTGTGTGTAATTCTGACTTTCAAATAAATAAATACATCTTAAAAAAAAAAGTTACCACGTGAGCCAGAGCCGCTGCACTCGGTATATCCCTAAGAGAAATGAGAATGCATGTCCAAGCAGGAACTTGCAGGTCAATGCTTACAACACGACACAGCGCTGAAGACAACCCAGACTTCCATCCCTGGACCACGGGAGAAATGCGCGTGATGCATCCAGACGATGGCGTGTTAATTATCCAGCCACAGACGGGGATAAGGCCCAGGTCCCTGCTCCAACACCAGCAAGCCTCAGAAACCCGCCAAGCCCAGGAAGCCCGGCGCGGAAGGCAAACATCGCACGGTTCCACGGGCATGAAGCCTGCAGTGGGGGAGGGGGGGTCAGAGACGCAGAGGGGGCCGCTGAGCTGAGAGCGGGGGCGGGGCCCCTGCTGAGCCCTGCGGGGTTCGTTCAGTGCTGCCTGTGGATTAAAACCATTGAATCGCACCCATAAATGGGTCGGTCGTATAATAGGCACATCACAAGGGTGCTTCAGGAAGGCCGTGGAAAATGGAATTAAAAGATAACGTTTACTTTCGGTGCAAAACCACAAACTCCATGCATATTTGTTCATCATAGTGTGTTTTTCATGAACTCTATGAAGATCCCTCATTTATGTCAATGAAACCATTTTTCTGAAAAATGAAAGAAAGCAAAGGACAAAGCCCTTGAGCTGCTCCTGCTGGGCTGGGGGCGGGGATCCCCACGTGAAGATCCGGCCATGGTTGCTGTGCCCAGTGGCAGGCCCTCCCCGCCGCTGCCCTCCCCAAGGCGCCTCCTCCCGTCTCGCCCTCCTCTGTGGAATGGTGCTCCTTGCTTCTGGAAGTGGATCTCAGAGCAGCCCCTGGGCTCCATATCGCTCAGCTGTGGCTCCCCCAAGGATGGTCCGAGAGAACCCAGGGAGCCGCCGGCTCCCCCACCGGCAGCTGTGCCCCAGCGGCCAGGCCAGGCTCCAGCCTTGGGCCACCACTGCCATCCCGAGCGCGGGGGGAGGCGGGAGGCAGGAGGTACCAGCTCTGGGGTGAAGAATTAGATAATCAGGACAGGCTTTTTGTACTTTTTGGGGGACAACTTGGAAGTGTTCCTGGAGGGGAGAGGGGAATCTTAATTACCGTGCAGGACCTGCCACTAGTTGAACGGAAGGGCAGATTACTCAAAGCGGGGGTGCTCAGAGCAGTTACCCCCACCCCGGGCAGGCCACGCCCCCACCCTTGGTGTCAGAAGTCCTGAGCGTGCGGCCCCCAGCAAGCTCTGTCCACCGGAGCCTTCCAGGGGGTCTGGATACAAGCTGAGGACCACCGAGCTGATGACTGGATTCGTTCATTCACCCGCAGATACTCACTGGGCACCCCCAGAAATGCCTGGAGCGCGCCCAGCAGAGAGCAAGGTCCAGCAAGGTGGCTGGCGGCCCTGGACCTCCACCGACAGGATTACCTGGCTAAGGGGTCTTTGTGGATGCTATGACGTCAAGGACCCTGAGATGACATCATGCCAGGGACCAGCAGAAGACCCCGCGGAGGGCCCACGAAGGCAGAGATTGTACTGGCGTGGCCACAGCCCGGGAAGGCTGCAGCTCCCGAGCCTGGAAGAGGCAGGAAGGGTCCTCCCTGAGCCACCACCTTGAGCCAGGGCACTCAGCCCTGGCCTCTGCCGCTCTAGGAGGCTGGGAAATTCTGCTGTGATAACCCAGCTGTTTTGCCATCGTGTATAAAGGCAGCCACCAGAAACCACACATAAGACAGATAAGGGTTATGGCACGAGAGAGTTTGTGTTAGTGGGGGGGCTACATGATGGTTAGAGATGGGTGGGGGGGTGGGTGCTTAGACAGATGGATGGGTGGATGGAGGGATAGATGGAGGGATGGACAGATACAAATTGCATGCATAGATGGATGATGGATGGTTGGATCGATAGATGGACAGGCCAATACAAATTGCATGCGTACATGGGTGATGGCTGACTGGATGGACAGCATAGATAGGAACAGACAGGTACATATGTAGGAAGATAGAAAGATATATAGACAGATAAATAGCAAGAGCAGGAGAGCTCATGGGCCTCAGGGGCTGCTGGGCTGAGGCCTTGGGGTGCAGAGACCGCCGCTCCTGCCCCTGGGCCTCTGTGGCTCCCTCAGAGTGAGCACAGGACCGGAGCCAGGGGAAGAACAAGACAGAAGTGACAGCTTTTGGTAACTGACCCCAGAAGGGGCCTCCCACGTCAGCCGCCCTCTGCGATCGGCTTAGAGGTCAGAGCCAGGGTGCAGCCCACACGCCAGGGCAGGTGTGTCACGGGGGCACCCATGCCAGGGGGTCAGCACCACGCCAGAAGTTGCCACCCATGCTGGGGGACACTCAAAGGTGTCACTTGGGGGCATGCTGAGTTTTAGATGCTGCTAGGCCATTGGGCTTGTGGCACAGCCGGGGGAGGCAGAGGTTGAAGGAATAAGGAGAAGGGAAGGAGGCCGATGAGCGGCCAGGCCACTGCTGGAGGCTGGCCCTGCTGTAGTCACTTAAAGACCCCCACCCTCCATCCCCCAAGGGTGAGCTCTTCCTGCCACAGACCCTCCCCCCTGCCTCCCACCCTCCGCTGCCTGCGTGGATCTGGATTGAGCTCCAGGGAGGATGAGCTCAGGGGTGGTCTTTGGCCCTGCCAAATGAAAACGTGGGCTTTTGTCCTGCTGTGGGGAGCGTGTCCCGCCCTGGGTTCCAAGGGGAGCCACCGGCTGCCTGGACAGCACGGAGCGATCACGGAATTCCAGCGGCCAAACTGCTCTCCGCGCCAGCAAGCCTGAGTTATGGCCGAGGGATTAAGGGCTGGTGGAAACTTGGAGGTCACCCATGGAGACATCTGAACATTTGCTTGCTCGTTCCAGCCCCACTTCTCAGCCGCGTGGGACACTTAATCCAACGTGAAGCATTGCAGAGGAATTGTCTCTGGCACCAGAGTCCTGCTCGTTTGCAAATGGGCTTGGGCACCCCATGCGAGGGCACGCTCCGATGGCTCTGGGCGGTGTGGCTGCACAAGTCCGTCCTCTGCCCGCCGTGTCCTCACGATGTGTCTGTGCCCACCCCGGTGCAGCCTGGAGCATGCACTGGGCTTGGCTGCTAAATCATGAGGCCGGCTTGAGGGCAGCCGGTGCCGGGAGCGGGGTGCCCTGGCCGTGGGCACGAGGAGGGCAAGCCCCAGGCTTCTGCAGCGTAACCGGGTCCTGGGCTGAAAACGAAGCCCCCAGCAGGAGGGCTGCTGTGTTCCTACGGCACGGCCAGAGGCACCGGGGGCAGGCCCCTCCTTGGCAGCGCTCCTGTGACTTTTATGGGAACGGGGCTGGAGCGGGGAAGGCTGAGATCACTGGGAAAAGCGGCCCCACCCGGCAGAGGCCCTGTGCACCAGAGATGGGAGCTATTATGTTGACATCCTGGTGGGCCCATCTGCAAGTCCTTGCCGACAGCCCTGTGTTCCTGGTGGGCCCCGGCACAGCACGGGCTGCTCCAGGCTCGGGGAGGGGGAGGCCAAGGCCAAGGTCGGGGCCTGGCAAGTGCTGGTCCCCGCTGGCCTGGCTGGCTGAACTCCCCTGCTTTCCCTTCTGTCTTCACTCGGTCCAAGAGGCATGTGCAGAGCCAGCGATGGAGAGGGAGCTGGCGGCCGGCATGATGGAGGAGGGATCCCAGTCAGAGGGCGACGTCTCCGTGCTGGGGAGGGAGGGCAGCATGTAGCACAGGGCCCAGACTTCCCAAGTGGAAGGAGCTGGGCAGGTTTGTTTGCATAGCAACCCCAGTTTCTGCTGAGGTTGGATGTGTATGTGGAGGGCCTTGGGAGTGTCTCGTTCTATAGGTTTGGCTGCTCGCACAGAGAAAGGAACTCAAAACGAGTGCTTAAGCAGCACAGAAACCCATCTCTCTCTGTCAGCCAGCTCTCCCTTCCAGGCCCAGAGCCGGAGGGCTGGCGCCACACTCATCAGAGACCCCGGTCTCTCCAGCCTGCACTCTGTTTCCCCTGCACACAACTCCCTTGCCTGCCAGCAAGGGGGAAGGAACCCAGGGGCCAGGGATGGGCTCACCTTCTCCCCAGGGGCCAGGGAAGGGCTCACCTTCTCCCCAGGGGCCAGGGGTGGGCTCACCTTCTCCCCAGGGGCCGGGGGTGGGCTCACCTTCTCCCCAGGGGCCGGGGAGGGCTCATCTTCTCCCCAGGGGCCAGGGGAGGGCTCACCTTCTCCCCAGGGGCTAGGGATGGGCTCACCTTCTCCCCAGGGGCTAGGGATGGGCTCACCTTCTCCCCAGGGGCCAGGGGTGGGCTCACCTTCTCCCCAGGGGCCGGGGGTGGGCTCACCTTCTCCCCAGGGGCCGGGGAGGGCTCATCTTCTCCCCAGGGGCCAGGGGTGGGCTCATCTTCTCCCCAGGGGCCAGGGGTGGGCTCATCTTCTCCCCAGGGGCCAGGGATGGGCTCATCTTCTCCCCAGGGGCCGGGGTGGGCTCACCTTCTCCCCAGGGGCCAGGGATGGGCTCATCTTCTCCCCAGGGGCCGGGGTGGGCTCACCTTCTCCCCAGGGGCCAGGGATGGGCTCACCTTCTCCCCAGGGGCCAGGGAAGGGCTCACCTTCTCCCCAGGGGCCAGGGGTGGGCTCACCTTCTCCCCAGGGGCCGGGGGTGGGCTCACCTTCTCCCCAGGGGCCGGGGAGGGCTCATCTTCTCCCCAGGGGCCAGGGGTGGGCTCATCTTCTCCCCAGGGGCCAGGGGTGGGCTCATCTTCTCCCCAGGGGCCAGGGATGGGCTCATCTTCTCCCCAGGGGCCGGGGTGGGCTCACCTTCTCCCCAGGGGCCAGGGATGGGCTCACCTTCTCCCCAGGGGCCAGGGATGGGCTCACCTTCTCCCCAGGGGCCAGGGATGGGCTCACCTTCTCCCCAGGGGCCGGGGTGGGCTCATCTTCTCCCCAGGGGCCGGGGATGGGCTCATCTTCTCCCCAGGGGCCGGGGTGGGCTCATCTTCTCCCCAGGGGCCGGGGATGGGCTCATCTTCTCCCCAGGGGCCGGGGTGGGCTCATCTTCTCCCCAGGGGCCAGGGGTGGGCTCACCTTCTCCCCAGGGGCCGGGGTGGGCTCATCTTCTCCCCAGGGGCCGGGGTGGGCTCATCTTCTCCCCAGGGGCCAGGGGTGGGCTCACCTTCTCCCCAGGGGCCGGGGTGGGCTCATCTTCTCCCCAGGGGCCGGGGATGGGCTCACCTTCTTCCTTTGAGAGCGTGATTTGGAAATGGCTCACGCCTCTTCTGTGCACATCACAGAGGCTCCTTCCACGTGGAACCACGTCTAGCAACCAGGGGAGTGGAAGACACAGGTTTCACCCAGGTGAGCTGTGTGTCCAGTGCCTCCTGAAGGGAGAAGGAACAGTGGGTTCCACAGAGGAGGCAGAGTGAGAACCAAGCTCCAGCCGCGTGGGTGCATCGTGGGCTGTGGGGGTGGCGCCTTTCCCTTTTCTCAGCATTCAGGGCAGTATGCAAACCCACCTCCTCCAGGCAGACCCCTGGGATGGACGACTACAGGTTGTCTGCCAGTTGGCCGACCTCACCTCCGACCCACCTCTCTACCGAGTGCCTGGCTGGTTGGGAACCTGGGCACCTCTGTGAGCCTGTCCCGGCAGCCGAGCAGACTCCGCCTCCCGAGCCAGGAGCTCCGTTTATCCTCCGGCGTGCACCAAATCCACAGCCCCCAGCCCCACACCCGCACCCCAGGCGGTGCTGCCCTGCTCGTTGTCTGAAGGACGCCGCTGTGACGTCTCAGCGTGGACGTGCGGCAGCAGGGACCACCTCTCACTTTGCTGCTTTGTCCCAGAGCTCAGCGCGTGCCTGGAACCTCGGCTTCCTCCGGGCTGTGTCCTGAGAAGCATCGTCAACAGTGTCGCACTTGGGAGATGCGGTAGATCCAACTCAGCCGCTGAACTCCTGAGCCCAGCCACACAGCGCCCTGCAGAGGGTTGGGCGTGTCCACTCCTGGTCCAGGGGCCGCCCACCCTGGCAAAAGGAGACCTCCCATCACTAACCTGGGAGAGAGTGAGGTTCAGAATCCACAGTGTGCTGCCTTTTCTTTCTTTTTCTTAAAGATTTATTTATTTATTTTAGAGGCAAAGTGATAGATAGAGAAAGGAGAGACACAGAGAGAGAGGCCTTCCATCCGCTGGTTCACTCCCCAAATGGCCACAGTGGCCGGAGCTGGGCCGATCTGAAGCCAGGAGCTTCTTCTGGGTCTCCCATGGGGGTGCTGGGGCCCAAGTGCTTGGACCATCGTCCACTTCTCCAGGTGATCCGCAGGAAGCTGGATTGGAAGTAGAGCAGCTGGGACTCTAACCGACGCCCGTATGGGATGCTGGCCTCGCAGGCAGACTTAGCCCACTGCACCACAGTGCCGGCCCCTGTCACATGCTTCCCATAGAGCGCGTTTCCCATAGAGCACTGTTGTCAAGAAACCGTGAGTGGAGCCCTGGCCCCCTGGGACCATCTGTGGCTGCTGATTGGACGCAGACCTTGGAAAACAAGAGTAGTAGGACTCCCTGTTGCACTGGATGTTGGCGGAGGAGTCCCGGGAGCTAAGCAAACGTCTGCAGCAGCATGGGCAGGCGCGTGCCACAAAGGGCTGCGCAGTGCCTTTGGCTCTGTGGGTCCGGAGCGCTCTGTTGCCGCTTCTCAGCTCTGGCATTGTAGCACAAGAGCGGTCACAGGCATTGCAAGTGAATGGGCCTGGTTGTGTGTCAATAAAGCTTTATTGACAAAGGCCGATGCAGGCCTGGTTGGACTAGAGGGGCGACAGTTTGCTAAGTCCTTAGCTAAAACAGAGGGGGGTGGAGCAGAGCTGGAGGCACCTTGCCGGCTAAGATCTGAGCACTTGGAGCCAGGGCTGGGGAGAAGGGACAGGCAGACCGGAGGCCTGCCCCAGTGGGGGTGCCAGCCTGGCCCCGCCCTCCTATCACGGAGAACCATCTCCTGTCCCATCCATGGCAGAGGGACCCACAGAGCTGTGCTCATAGCTGCTGCCCTCTGGCCCTGGGGGGCAGGAGCGGGGTGGACGCCTCCCCACAGGTGGCACTTGGAAATGGGACACAGACCTTGAGATCATTTCACACTGAGACACACAGAGGTGGGTGTCGGGGAATCCGGGGAGGCCGGCACGCGTGGGGAGACGGAGCGAGGGCCTGGGTCTGCGGGGCCTCCCGTGGTGCAGGGAGAGCCGCCCCTGGGGAGCCGGCCAGCCCCGCCGTGCTGCCTGCTCCAGCTCCGGGCTCCCCGTCTCGCTTGCCGTGGGCTCATGTTTCTGCAGCGGCTCAGGACTTTACCAAGCTAAATGAAGAATGTGGAATACTTGAAATGTCCACTCACACAGTCCTGGAAAAACACATTAACCTTTAAGAAGGGAATAATGGCTTTGCTTTCAATGACCTTATGGATTAACTCTCAAGAAACCCTCTCCGTGGACAGACGGTGGCGGCGGCAGAGGCCCGGTGGTGCACACCTGCCACAGAACAATACCCGACAGAATGCTTCTGCTGGCCTGACAAGGACGCTAGTGCGGCCACTTGGCCTGCACCCCCGGGGCTTCCGGCAGAGAGATGGGCTTCTAGAGCGATCCAGGCCGTGCTCCCTGGTCCTCCACTGGCCAGCCTGCCCGCGCCCCGCGCCCTGGCCCCTTGCTCCCTCTGTCGGGTCTCCGTCTGCCAGTCTGCAGGAGGGCCCGTCCTCCCCACGCCACCTCCCCAGGAGGAGCTCGGCTCCCTGTCCCGCAGCACAGCGCCCACCGTCGGTGCTCTGGAGAAAATGACAGAATTCTCCGCTTCTTGGGGGAATTTGCAGAGCCTCTGAGCCTCGTGGAGGCCCTGAGAAGTCTCATCAGACAGGAACCCGTTTTAACTTTGGTGAACACCGTTGTGTCCCAATGTCTCAAATTATTCCCACCATGGAGGCCAGGTCAGAGAGAGAGAGAGAGAGAGAGAGAGAGAGAGAAAGTCTTCCATCTGCTGGCTCACTCCCCAAATGGCCACAATGGCCAAGGTTGGGCCAGGCTGAAGCCAGGAGCCAGGAGCTTCTTCCAGGTCTCCCACGTGGGTGCAGGGGCCCCAGCACTTGGCCCATCTTCCACTGCTTTCCCAGGTACACCAGCCAACAGCTGGGTCAGAAGTGGAGCAGCTGGGACTCAAACCAGCAACTATATTGGATGCCGGCACTGCAGGTGGTGGCTTTACCCGCTACGCCACAGCGCCGGCCTGCCCACGCTCCCTTTCTAAGATGATTTGGACACCACCTGCGAATGTCAGGTAGAACCCAGGAACATCCATGTGCGGAGGAGACCAGAGCTCTCTGCTCTCCGAGTCACCCATTCACGCATCACCCTTGCTTTCATTCCTCCATCCGTCGTCACCATCCATCCCTTCTTGACGCATCCATCCATCATTCACCCATGCCCGCAGGTTTCCAAGGGCAGGTGCATGGAGGAACCAAGGCCGGCCTGAGTGTCTCCCTGCCTTTGCCAACTCTCAGATGACAGGGGGGACAGCAGTGCCCACGGTGTGGAATCTGACAGGTGCTACCGAGCGTTCCCCGATGTCAAAGGCTCAGCACCAAAGACGCTTTCTGAAGAAGACTGATGGAGCAGACAATTTCGTACACCAACTGAAAAGTGTCCAAATGTAAGCCGTCGCGCAGCAGCTTGAAGGGGAAGGCTGGGCAGGGATGGCTGTGCAGCGGGGACCTGGGCTGCCTCTTCCCCGCCCAGCTTTGGCTGGGACCTTGCCCTGCGCCGGTGCGCCGCACTGACGCTGCACACCCACGTGCCTTCTGTTAGCAGACGTCTGGGAGGTGCCTCCCAGGACCCCAGGGTGAACATGGCCCGGCACGCATCCAGAGTCTGCCCAGGGCCCCCAGGGAGGGCTGACAGCTGCCTGGAAGCCAGGCGCGGGCTGCGCAAAGCCGCAAAACTGGAAGAAGGCGCCGGGAGCTCGAGGCAGACCCCAGACTCACTGCCGGGCCAGTGAGCAAAGGTTGGAAACAAGCAATCCCATCAGGAAATGGGGGACGTGCCCGAGAGAGCAGTGTTGGCCTGCTGGACTGGAGGCAGAGGCGAGCAGGGCAGAGCCCATGGCTGCGGTGCGGGCTGTCTCGGGACAGCGGCTCAGTTAGAATCACCTGTCACCCCAGGGCCCGCTAATTCTGTCACAGCAGCCGCCTCCCAGGGAGCTGAACCACTAACAGCCACGCCCACCCCGGCACACTTCTCAAAGGTGGGCTTGGAGGGGCTCGGGGCAAGACCCCTGCTCTCTGCTGGGTCCTCGCCCCCTTTCCAAGGCACCTGCTCCTGGTAGCCACAAAGCCAGTGGACAGGGCAGCCAAGGGCACAAGTGTGGCCCCAGAGGCCCTGCCAGCTGTGGTGTGTGTCCCGGTGTCTCCCAGTCCCTGCAGCCTCCCCAGAATTGGGGTGGGGGGGGAGCTACGCTGTGAGGCTCTTTGGATACTTTGGTGTCGCATGGCAGCTGGAGTCTGCATTTGATCCCTCTGACCACAGCAACAAACTCCCACAGGTGCACAGTTCCTTCTCCACACGGCTCTGGAGGTCGGAAGCCCTGAAGCCACGGTGTCAGTGGCTGCTTTCCTGGCAGGGACTCCGGGGGAGGATGCGCTCCTGGCCTCCTCCGGCCCCGTGACGCGCCTGCACTCCTTGGCTTGTGGCCCCTTCATCACCCCCAAAGCCAGCAGCACGGCACCTGCTGGCCTCTGTCCCGGACGCTGACCTCCCTGTGATGACCCTGAGCCCAAGTAGATCTCCCAGGAGGGCATCCTGTCCCGAGATCCTTAATCACTTCCGACGGTGTCCTGTCATGACGTCGGATGACATTCCCACGTGCCAGGCTGTGGGACATGGACGTCACTGGGGTCACTACTCAGCCGGCCATGGGCTTGTCGGTGTCTCTGTCCTGTGGGCGTCAGCCGGGACAGGGACCTGTGGGGCTGCCTGATGGCTGGATGCCCCCAAAAGTGCACTTGCCCCATCACCCCGAGAACGGGGGACCACTCCTGGCCACGCAGCCCCGGATCAGGCGTCTCCCGTTCCTTGTACTTTGCACTCAGATTCCCGTCTGCACGTGGGGCCGGTGGCAGTGCCTTGAACTGCCGCTGGGGAGGAGGAGGGTGCCAGCACGCGCCTGGGACACGCTGCAGGCAGGCAAGTGTTGAGCTCCAGCCCTGCTGTGCAGAAGGGAGGGTTCAGCCCAGCTCCCCCCCCCCCCAGGGGCTGCTGCAGAGGGGGGCGGGTGCTCAGAACAGCGCCTCGGTGAGCTCACGTCAGCACTGTGTGTTCCGGCACAGCCGGAGGAAGCCAGGCCTCTCTGCGTCACCCCTTCCTAGGTCCTGGTGATCGTGGGAGCTGCACGGTCGGCAGCTTTTGAGCACTGGAGAAGTTGCCCTGTGCCAGGCCCTCCGCTCAGGCCCGGGCCCGGCCTGGGAGGGGCAGGGGCGTCAGCCCTAGGTCACACCTCCCTGTCGCAGCAGTGAAGCGGCCCCATCTGGTCCAAGCTGCTGTGACGTCTGAACTTTTGGTTTCAAGTACATGTGTGAGGTTCCAGCCCAGCACAGTGACCGGCAGCCGTACAATTCACTCATTCATGGCCGGCGCCGTGGCTCAACAGGCTAATCCTCCGCCTTGCGGCACCGGCACACCGGGTTCTAGTCCCGGTTGGGGAGCCGGTTCTGTCCCGGTTGCCCCTCTTCCAGGCCAGCTCTCTGCTCTGGCCCAGGAGTGCAGTGGAGGATGGCCCAGGTGCTTGGGCCCTGCACCCCATGGGAGACCAGGAGAAGCACCTGGCTCCTGGCTTCGGATCAGCGCGGTGCGCTGGCCATGGCTCGCTGGCCGCGGCGGCCATTGGAGGGTGAACCAACGAGAAAAGGAAGACCTTTCTCTCTGTCTCTCTCTCTCACTGTCCACTCTGCCTGTCAAAAAGTAAAAAAAAAAAAATTCACTCATTCTTTCATTCATGCACCCAAAGCCTACGATGCCCTACAAGGGGCTGGGTTTGCACACGAGGGAATCACTCAGGAGAGGCAGAGGAAGGGAGTGAGACAGCCGTGGTCCAGGGAGCACACAGGTGCTGGGCATGCACCCTGGGGAGCTGGGCACACCTGCATGGGGAGCTGGGTACATCCCACCTGGGGAGCTGGGCACACCTGCCCCGGGAGCCGGCACAGCTGCCTGGGGAGCCGGCACACCTGCCCCGGGAGCCGGCACACCTGCCCGGGGAGCCGGGCACACCTGCCTGGGGAGCCCGCACACCTTCCTGGGGAGCCGGCACACCTGCCCGGGGAGCCGGCACACCTTCCCGGGGAGCCGGCACACCTGCCCGGGGAGCCGGCACACCTGCCCCGGGAGCCGGCACACCTGCCCGGGGAGCCGGCACACCTGCCTGGGGAGCCGGCACACCCGCCCCGGGAGCCGGCACTCCCGCCCCGGGAGCCGGCACACCTGCCTGGGGAGCCGGGCTCGCTGCCCCATTTCTCAGGTGAGGCTGATCGTGTTCTTCCAACAGCAGCAACAGAAGCAGCTGAGGATGCAGCAGCCTGGGGAGGCCGAGCCTCGCGTCCACACGGCAGGGAGCCGGCGGCCCTGCCCACCCTGCCTGGCTCACCCACCTCAAGCTGCAGACGCACAGCAGCGCCCAGAGACCGGCTGATTCTGCCCTCACCCCTCTTCTGTCTGCAGCCCAGACCTTTCTCGCGGGCTGCGGTCATCCTCGGGCTGCAGAAACCTCCTCTCCCAGGGCCCAGAAGCCCCAGTCTGCATCTTGTTGTAAAAAAGCAATCATCTCTTGGGGCCGGCCATGTGGGCAGCAGGGTAAGTTGCCGTCTGCGGTGCCAGCATCCCGTGTGGGCACTGGTTTAAGTCCTGGCTGCTCCGCTTCCAATCCAGCTCCCCCTAACGAGCTTGGGAAAGCAGTGGAAGATGGCCCAAGTGTTGGGCCCCTGTCGTCCACGTGGGAGACCTGGAAGAAGCTCCCAGCTTCAGCCTGTCACAGCTGTGGCCGTTGTGGACATTTGGGGAGTGAACCAGTGGATGGACCATCTTTTTCTCTGTCTCCCTTTCTCTAATTCTGTCTTTGAAATAAATAAATAAATCTTTTTAAAAAAATTAAAAAGAAAGGAATCATCTCTTCTCCTCCAGACCTGGATGCCTCTCACATCCATATTAGATGGATAGAAAGATGACTATGGATAGAACCAGAGAGGATGGATGGACGATGCGTGGACAGAGGATGGACGAAAGGGTGGAAGATGGATGGATGGGTGATGGGCGGATGGGTGATGGGCGGATGGGTGATGGATGGATGGGTGATGGGTGATGGGTGATGGGCGGATGGGTGATGGATGGATGGGTGATGGGCGGATGGGTGATGGGCGGATGGGTGATGGGTGATGGGTGATGGGCGGATGGGTGATGGATGGATGGGTGATGGGCGGATGGGTGATGGATGGGTGATGGATGGATGGGTGATGGATGGATGGGTGATGGGCGGATGGGTGATGGATGGGTGATGGATGGATGGGTGATGGGTGGATGGGTGATGGGCGGATGGGTGATGGGCGGATGGGTGATGGATGGATGGATGGGTGATGGGCGGATGGGTGATGGGTGGATGGGTGATGGGCGGATGGGTGATGGATGGATGGGTGATGGGCGGATGGGTGATGGGCGGATGGGTGATGGGCGGATGGGTGATGGATGGATGGGTGATGGGTGGATGGGTGATGGGTGGATGGGTGATGGGCGGATGGATGGGTGATGGGCGGATGGGTGATGGGCGGATGGGTGATGGATGGATGGGTGATGGGCGGATGGGTGATGGGCGGATGGGTGATGGATGGATGGATGGGTGATGGGCGGATGGGTGATGGATGGATGGGTGATGGGCGGATGGGTGATGGGCGGATGGGTGATGGATGGATGGGTGATGGGCGGATGGGTGATGGGCGGATGGGTGATGGGCGGATGGGTGATGGGTGGATGGGTGATGGATGGGTGATGGATGGATGGGTGATGGGCGGATGGGTGATGGGCGGATGGGTGATGGATAGATGGGTGATGGATGGATGGGTGATGGGCGGATGGGTGATGGGCGGATGGGTGATGGGCGGATGGGTGATGGGCGGATGGGTGATGGGCGGATGGGTGATGGATGGATGGGTGATGGGTGGATGGGTGATGGGCGGATGGGTGATGGATGGATGGGTGATGGGTGGATGGGTGATGGGTGGATGGGTGATGGGCGGATGGGTGATGGGCGGATGGGTGATGGATGGATGGGTGATGGATGGGTGATGGGCGGATGGGTGATGGGTGGATGGGTGATGGGTGGATGGGTGATGGGCGGATGGGTGATGGGTGGATGGGTGATGGGCGGATGGGTGATGGATGGATGGGTGATGGGCGGATGGGTGATGGGCGGATGGGTGATGGATGGATGGGTGATGGGCGGATGGGTGATGGGCGGATGGGTGATGGGCGGATGGGTGATGGATGGATGGGTGATGGATGGGTGATGGATGGATGGGTGATGGGTGGATGGGTGATGGGCGGATGGGTGATGGGTGGATGGGTGATGGGTGGATGGGTGATGGGCGGATGGGTGATGGGCGGATGGGTGATGGGTGGATGGATGGGTGATGGGTGGATGGGTGATGGGCGGATGGGTGATGGATGGGTGATGGGTGATGGGCGGATGGATGGGTGATGGGCGGATGGGTGATGGATGGATGGGTGATGGGTGGATGGGTGATGGGCGGATGGGTGATGGATGGATGGGTGATGGGTGATGGGTGATGGATGGATGGGTGATGGGCGGATGGGTGATGGGCGGATGGGTGATGGGCGGATGGGTGATGGATGGATGGATGGGTGATGGGCGGATGGGTGATGGATGGATGGGTGATGGGCGGATGGGTGATGGATGGATGGGTGATGGGTGATGGGTGATGGATGGATGGGTGATGGGCGGATGGGTGATGGATGGATGGGTGATGGGCGGATGGGTGATGGGCGGATGGGTGATGGATGGATGGGTGATGGGTGATGGGTGATGGATGGATGGGTGATGGGCGGATGGGTGATGGGCGGATGGGTGATGGATGGATGGGTGATGGATGGATGGGTGATGGGCGGATGGGTGATGGGCGGATGGGTGATGGGCGGATGGGTGATGGATGGATGGGTGATGGATGGATGGATGGGTGATGGGTGGATGGGTGATGGATGGATGGGTGATGGGTGGATGGATGGGTGATGGGCGGATGGGTGATGGGCGGATGGGTGATGGATGGATGGGTGATGGGTGATGGGCGGATGGATGGGTGATGGGCGGATGGGTGATGGATGGATGGGTGATGGGTGATGGGTGATGGATGGATGGGTGATGGGCGGATGGGTGATGGGCGGATGGGTGATGGGCGGATGGGTGATGGGTGGATGGATGGGTGATGGGCGGATGGGTGATGGGCGGATGGGTGATGGATGGATGGGTGATGGGTGATGGGCGGATGGATGGGTGATGGGCGGATGGGTGATGGATGGATGGGTGATGGGTGATGGGTGATGGATGGATGGGTGATGGGCGGATGGGTGATGGGCGGATGGGTGATGGGCGGATGGGTGATGGGTGGATGGATGGGTGATGGGCGGATGGGTGATGGGCGGATGGGTGATGGGCGGATGGGTGATGGGTGGATGGATGGGTGATGGCTGGGTACACAGAAACACAGAGCAGTAGATGCAGTAAATACTTGTTGACCCTTCACTCTGCTCCAGGCACTGTCTGTCCCCACAGAGCTGATGTTCTAGGGGAGCTTTTGTGGACAGAGACCTTTACCGAGAGCAGGTGGTGGAGTCAGGGGCGCGGCTCTGCTACACCCTAAACTATTTCCTGGAGAAAGAACGCTAGGTGGGTTGGGAAGAACCCAGGCACTGATGGCCGTCACAGGTTGGCAAGGGGAATGGGGACTTCCGTGGGTGAGCCCACCCCCTTCTGAGGGAGCTGGGTGTGTGTACCCTCACACCTGCAGGCTCCAGTCCTCGGCTGAAAGCCGCCTGTGACGGGGGTGCAGAGGGGTTCTGCGAATTCCCCAACGCTTCCTGCTCCACTTATTGGCAAAGAGAACACGTTCTAGAGGCCCGAAGATAGCCCAAAGCAGCGAGATGCAGGAGCTGGAGCCCCGCCCCACCCTGGGGAACCACCAAGAAAGTGGTCACCGGCTTGGTGCCCGCACCGTGGCATAGCCAGCAAAGCCGCTGTCGACAACAACAGCTCGTGTACCGGCTGCTCGGCTTCCAATCCAGCTCCCTGCCAATGGCCTGGGAAAAGCAGCAAAGGACGGCCCAAGTCCTTGGGCCCCTGCCACCCGCATGGGAGACCTGGAAGAAGCTCCTGGCTCCTGGCTTCAGCCTGGCCCAGCCCTGGCCATTGCAGCCAACAGCTCTGACTTGCAAGTAGATAAAAAGATATCTTAAAACAATTTTAAAAAGAAGAAGAAGAAAGCAGCTGCGGGCCTCGGGCCCGCAGGGCAGCACTGGTGTCCCAAGGCCCTGCCAAGTCCTGCAGCGTGGGTGCCTCTCTCAGTCGGCTTCCTTGCAGCCATGGAAGCTTCGGGCAGGAAACCCCGCAGACGCAGACTCGCGGGGAGCCCCAGCACCACAGCCCGCGCCCCAGCATTTGCAAGTTCCCGGCTGTGCTAACGCTGTCCTGCCAGCAGAAAGGGCAGGAGCGATGAGCTCGGCTCTGTCTTTCCCTCCCTCGTGTCCTGCAGGCCTGGCGTCCCCACGGAGAGGAAGCAAAGCAGAGCTCCCAAGAAGCAAACGGACCAATCCGCCGTCCCCAGCAGCTGCAGGCCCTGCGGCTGGCCGGGGCAGGTGGACAAGAAGAACCCTTGTGCCCTTGCAAGAGTAGGCTTAATAAAGCACACGCTCTCGGGGCAGGAGGGCCACAAGCCACAGGTGCGAACAGCGCTGAGCTCCGCGGCAGAGCTGAGAACCAAGGCCCCGCAGCCCCGCATGGTGGGAGCTGTTGACAGGTCATGGAGATGAAGCCACCAAGGACCTGGACCCTCGGCCCCTCCTACGTCCACCTCCCATAACTCCATCTTTATGGGCCACTGGCCTGGGAGCCTTGGGCAGGGGGGGGCAGTGTCGCCCGTGGTCCCTGTCTCTGACCCAGATGCCTGCAACAGCTGGGGCTGGGCCAGGGTGAGGCCCAGAGCCAGGAACTCAATCCAGGTCTCTCTCTGACTCACCCACTCAGAACCCCCTCCAGGGGCCCACAGACACCGTGGGATTCCGCTCTGCCTGTGCCGACCTTGGGTTCCATCTGCTCCAGCCCCATCTCCCTCTGCCCCTTGCAGCCACCCCCCGGGGGCTTGCCCTCACCTCAGGGCCTTTGTACCGGCCAATCTTCCACCTGGAACACGGTGTCCCCGAGCCTCTCCCACTGGCTCTTGGCGGCCAGGCCTCGGCCCCTGTGCCCACCTTGGGGCAGCCCCCACCTCCTCTGTGTTTTCCGCACAGCACGTCCGTCCTCCGATGCTCTTGTGATTGGTTTTGTTTGTGGAAGCATTGCCAGGAATGTGGCCTCCACGAGGTCAGGGACGGTGTCTGCGTCAGTCTTTGTCACCACCGCACCCTGGGACCAACAACAGGATCACACTCAGCAGACACTCGAGATGTGGGGAGGGTGCCAGTGTGTGCACATGTATATGTGTGTCTGTGTGCCTGCCTTCTATGTGTGTGTGTATGTGTGTGTGTCTGTGTGCCTGCCTTCTATGTATGTGTGTATGTCTGTGTGCCTGCCTTCTATGTGTGTGTGTGTACGTGTGTGTCTGTGTGCCTGCCTTCTATGTGTGTGTGTACGTGTGTGTGTCTGTGTGCCTGCCTTCTATGTATGTGTGTGTCTGTGTGCCTGCCTTCTATGTGTGTGTGTGTACGTGTGTGTCTGTGTGCCTGCCTTCTATGTGTGTGTGTATGTGTGTGCCTGCCTTCTATGTGTGTGTACGTGTGTATGTCTGTGTGCCTGCCTTCTATGTGTGTGTGTATGTGTGTGTGTGTCTGCCTTCTATGTGTGTGTGTACGTGTGTATGTCTGTGTGCCTGCCTTCTATGTGTGTGTGTACGTGTGTATGTCTGTGTGCCTGCCTTCTATGTATGTGTGTATGTCTGTGTGCCTGCCTTCTATGTGTGTGTGTACGTGTGTGTCTGTGTGCCTGCCTTCTATGTATGTGTGTGTCTGTGTGCCTGCCTTCTATGTGTGTGTGTATGTGTGTGTGTCTGTGTGCCTGCCTTCTATGTATGTGTGTATGTCTGTGTGCCTGCCTTCTATGTGTGTGTGTGTACGTGTGTGTCTGTGTGCCTGCCTTCTATGTATGTGTGTGTGTGCCTGCCTTCTATGTGTGTGTGTACGTGTGTGTCTGTGTGTCTGCCTTCTATGTGTGTGTGTACGTGTGTATGTCTGTGTGTGCATGACTGTATGCATGTGTGATTGTATGAATGTATGGGTGGATGTGCTGCTTGTGTGTGTGTGCCTGCCTTTCTTTTTTTTAAAGATTTATTTTTATTTATTTGAAAGATAGAGTTACAGAGAGAGGTAGAGAGAAAGAGAAAGGTCTTCCATCCTCTGGTTCACTCCCCCAGTGGCCATAACAGTTGGGGCTGGGCCAGATCCAAGCCTAGAACTCCATCCTGGTGTCCTGCGTGGGTGCAGGGGCCCGAGCACTTGGCCGTTATCCACTGCCTGCCCAGACACGTTAGCAGGGAGCTGGATTGGAAGTGGAGCGGCCCGGACTGGAACCAACACTCATCTGGGAAGCTGGCGTCACAGGCAGTGGCCCAACCCACTGTGCTGCAGTGCCAGTCCCTCTCTGCCTTTTAAATTAAAGAAAAAGAAACACGTTTTTAAAAAGACCTGGCCAAGGTCTGGGTACGTGCGATGCACCCTTCTGAGCAGTGTAGACGTGCTTCAATAACTCACACACTCGTGCCAACTACCCTCTGAAGAGCTGCAACCTGCACGGGCGGGGTCTACACGTGGAGCCCGAGAGCAGGAGTGGAGTGGGGATCCTGGAAGGGCAGGCGCCCCCGGAGCTCACGGGCACACGGCCATGGCTGCGGTGTCGTCTCGCAGGAGGCTGTGGCCTGGCGTGTGGCTGCCTTGGCTGCACGGGGGGCTGGGAGGCCGGGCGGTGAGGAAAGGTGACAAACAAGGTGTGGGTCCCATGCCTCAGTGGCAACCGTGGGGCAGCATGGGTTCCAGGAGGGGAGGTGGCACAGAACACACAGGCGGCTCCCGCCTTCCCGGCCCTCTGCAGTGTGAGGTCCGCGTGGTGCTGCCTGCGCCTGGCTCCTTCCAGTCCTGCTCCTAGGACCCGGCACCCCAAGGGTTAAGCTCTTCCCCGTGCGCTCCCCCCCCCCCACTTCAGTAATGAGGAAAAGTCAGCAGAAGCAATCGCTAGGAGCCCTACAGAGAAACTGCCCTATTGAGTTTTCTAAATTAAATCTATTTATAATTTATACCCTGCCTGCTTCCAAAAAGGATTTCAATGGTTTAAGACAAACGACACAGAAAACGGAATGGCATCAGAAACCGCTGTGGGAGGAGGGGGCGCGTCCCCCGGAGGCCGTGGGGCCTAGGGGTGCGGTGACAGTCAGGGGGGTTTGGTGTGCGCTGTACCCTGGCAGCCCGGACAAAGAGGAAAATCATTTCTGCGGGCCCCGTAGCCCCACACGACGCACGGGGACCCCCTGCGCTTCCACAGGGACCAGCACGGGCTCGGCGGCCCCTTCCCGCCTTCCCACCCCGGTCACTAGCAGCAAGCAGTGTCCCCCCACTGGGCCCTGCTGTCGCTGTCGCAGAGGGGACACTGGCCGGGCAGCTGGGCCCTCCTCTTGCAAATGCTCAGCCCCCCTTCGCCTGCTCTCCGTGTGCACGGAGACTCACTCCCCTGCCCCCTGGCTAGGCGTGGGCGGGTGGCCCAAGACGTCCAGCCAAAGTCAAGGCCGTGGCCACCAGCAGCTCCTGGCTCAGCTGTCTGGCTCTGGAAAGGCCCTTGGGGAGGCCAGCACGGTGAGGACAGGCAGGGGACCGGGTGACGTCACTGACCCCCGGGTCCTGCCCTGCACGAAGCCACCACTCAGCCTGTCCTGGTCGAGGGGCCGGCGATGTCCCTCTTTCTAGCTCACACCTGTTGGAGTTGAGTCTGTGTCCTGGCTAACTCCAGCCTCCGCCCCACCATCGACTTGGTGTCACCAAAGTGCCCCTGTCCCTGGGGGCCACCGGCCCTTGCCAGAGCTCTGGGCCAATGGCCCTCTCTCTCTTCCTCTCCCTCTTTTCCTCTCTCTCCCTCTTTCTTCCTCTCCTTCTCTCTCCCTCTCTCTTCCTCCTCCTTCTCCCTCTCTCCCTCTCCATCCCCACCTCTCCTCCCCCTACTCCCCACTGTGCTCAGTGGGCCCTGAATGGCTTCACCTTGGAGCCCCTGACTCCTCCTGTCTCCCTTGCCCTCCCCCCCCACTTTCCCCCTCCCACTCCCCCCACCAAAGCTTCCGTCACCGCTGCATCTTTCCCACCCTCCCACTGTTTGACCTCAAGGCTGCTCTGACCCCAGCCCCCATCTCCTCCCCACCCATCCACGTGCCCTGCCCACCTTCCCTTCCCGTCTGCACCCCCTGGGGCTCCTGCCCTATCCCGGGTCCTGTCACCTCATGGGGCCCCCACGAGAAGCCTGCGAAGGGGACCCCATCTTTCCATAGGGCAGGTGCCGAGGCCACACCCTCCCCTCTCTGTCCCGAGAACCTTTGCTTCGGAGCTGCCCTGGAATCTGCCTTTTCCTGTGCACCAGGGTGGCTGGCATAACCGGGAGACCCAACCGCTGCCGGGCGGTGCCGGGTGGTGCCAGGCGGTGCCAGCAGGTGCATACTACCCCCCAGCAAAGAGGAGGTGGGGACCCAAGTGCCCATCGCAGACGGTGGATAAACGCAGTGTCTGTGAGCAGCGTGGGGTCCGTCTGAGCCGTGGGAAGGAACAAGGCAGAGAAGCCGCTGGGCCTCCAAGGCTGGGACGCTGAGTGATGGACGGGAGCCGCTCACGGGCTCTGTCTCCCTGATTCCGTTTGCCCAGGGTGCCCAGCAAGCAGATTAGCGGCTGCCAGGTATGGGCAGGGTGGGGAGCGGGGCATGGGGTCCCTTGGCGGAGATAAGACGCCCTGGGACAGGGGGAGGTGCAGGCTGCCAGGGCGGGAGATGGACCTCGAGCCCTGACACCATGCACTTCACAAGGTTACGGCGGGGACCACAACGTGGCAGAGGTCAAGATGCCACCTGCGACACTGACCTCCAATAGCAGTGCTGGCTTGTGTCCCGGCTGCTCCGCTTCCCACCCTGGTCTCGGCCACTGCACCTGGGAAGGCAACGGAAAATGGCCCAAGGGCTTGGTCTCCTGCAACCAACTGGGAGACCCGGATGGAATTCCAGGTTCCTGGCTTCAGCCTAGTCCAGCCCTGGCTACTGCAGTGGATGGACGATCTCTGATCTCTGACTCTCAACTCTGCCTTCCAAATAAATAAATAAATCTTTAAAAGAAAAAGAGGAGGGGAGCAGATTTTATGTGACATCTATAAAGACCAGAATTTTTAAAATCAGACTGCTCTTTTTAAAAAGAAGAATGGGGAGCCAGGAGCCAGGAGCTTCCTCCTGGTCTCCCACGCGGGTGCAGGGGCCCAAGCACTTGGGCCATCTTCTGCTGCTTTCCCAGGCCACAGCAGAGAGCTGGATCGGAAAAGGAGCAGCCGGGACTAGAACTGGTACCCATATGAGATGCCAGCGCGGCAGGTGGAGGACCAACCTTCTGCACCATGGCGCCAGCCCCTAAAATGATATTTTTTAAAATGTAGCAAGGCCAGCCTCAGAGCGCCCCGCACAGCTCTGACAGCCTCAGAGCGCCCCGCACAGCGCTGACCCGGCCTGTGGAAGGCAGCACGGACGTGCAGGAGCTGGCCCGTGGCGCCCGCGGCACGTTTTCACTTTGGACGCTGAGAATGCACTTGCCTGCCCGTGTGCACCCTGTCCTGTGTCCCCTCGCACGCCTGGGACGCCTCCTCGCACAGATCCCGCCTTCTGTGGGGTCCTTTCCAGGAACCTCCCATCCTCCACATTTCCCCTCCTTCCTGCCCTTGACCCAGCTTATCCTGGGCCCCCAGCCCAGCAGGGAAGCCAGCGACATCTGCTGTTGGGAGCGTCGATCCAGAAGAGGCCTCTGTGCAGAAGATTCTAGAAGAGGGTCCAGAAGCCTTGCCCCTGGGGACACCCACAATTGTCTGGGAAGCTGGCAGGGCCCCGAGTCCCAGACCTAGCGCCAGAGCTGCTGCGTCCCTGTTCCAGCAGGGGCCCCTCTCCCGGCCAGCGTGGGAGTCCTGCCAGCCCCCTGCCCACGCCTCCTCCTCCTCTGCTCCCCGCTGGCCAGTGCACCTGCACGCCCACTCCCTCGGGGCCGTCGCGTTGCACTCACTCTTGCTGCATGTGGGCTTGCCGGCTGCTGTCCCAGCGTTGCCTGGGGCCAGCAGAGCAGCGCTGGGCTCGTGTGGAGTGATAGGAGCTGGGGGTGACGTCTCACAGCAGGCTGTGAACGGCCCTCTCTGAGTCTCCGTCCCCGGATGCGGCGCACTCGGCACCTGCCTCCCAGGCAGGCCGGAAGACAGCACAGGAAGTGGTCCCGCGAGGCCCCAGCAGCACCCCCAGGCCCTGTGTGCAGAGGGAAGTCCCTGGGGTCTTGAATGCATCCTTTTATTGCATCCTCGGAAGCAGTCTCCAAAATGGTCTTTCTCGCTCTGCTCGCGGATGAGCGGACTTAAGCTTGGAGCGCCCGAGTGTCCTGCCCAGCTTGTACAGCCGACAGCAGCAGGTGCCACCGGTCCCACGCCGAGCGGGTGGGTCGCTCTGCCCAGCCTCAGCAGAATCTGATGGGTTTTGCCTGCTGCGTGGACCTAGGACAGGAGCCAGCACACCTTGCCATGCACCAAATGGCACAGACCTTTGGCTCTAGGGGTTGGAGTCTCCATTGTAACTCTAGGAGCTCCTTGACCTACGATGGCGCCAGCCCCATTGAGGCCACGGTAAGTTGAAAATGGTCTCAGGCAAAAATGCACCTAATAACCCAGAGGCGGGAGACATGGGCAGGTGTTCGGCCCACGCGCTGGGCCGCGGACACGGGAACACCCACCACCCCGGCAGCACAGGAGGCTGCTTCCCTCTGCCAGGCCCGGCCGACAGGGAGCTGCAGCTCACAGCCTACACTCGGCAGCACCCAGGGCTGGCTTGGAGAAAGGTCAAAGTTCGAAGTCCCTGGGGGGTGGAACCACTTCTCAGACCCCCCGCTGCTGTGCGGCGTGACTCTGCCCTCCCCACTCTCCGTCCTGTGTTCAGTAAAAGTCCTTCCTGTATAAGAGTCGCCTCCTCGCCTCTGTGAGCCCCAAAATCCTCAACACCAGTGACCTGTCCACACCGAAGGGCTGGAAACAGGCAGTTTGGGCAGCGGCTGTTCCAGGGTTTTCCACTAACGCGAGCACCAGGACGCTGCAGGGGACTGGTGGGAGTTCGAGCCCTCCAGGTGCCTGTGTCCTTGGTGAGGCCCTCTCCTCCCTGCCTTTTTCATGGTCTTTCAGGACAAGCAAACCTCTCTGTCTGTGCTGGTGATGAGCAAAGGCAGCACTGGCTGAGAGACGGGTCAAAGGCTGCCGTCCTGGAGCCGGGCCTCCCCGGCCAGCACCCGGCTGAGGCGGCCCGACGGGGCTTCCAGCGGAAAGCGAGCTCAGACGTGGCCTTCGGACACCAGGACGGACGCGTCGCAGCGGTCTTTTCTGCAAGGCGGGCTGGGGGCGGTGAGGCCGCTCCCTGCCCGGGTCCTGGGTCTCTGCCCTCTTCCCCACTCCCCCAGGGCCGCTGGTCTCCAGAGCCATCAGGTGTCGGGAGCTGGCAGGCGCGAGGTGGGAGGGGCGCGGGCAATGGATTGTGGCTTTTTCTTTTCTTTTTTTTGGACCTGTCAGCACGTTTATGAGAGAACCTCGCCTGTATAACGTTACGATGTCATTGAGCTAACACGTCTGCTTTGCAATGTTTGCAACCGCCGTAAATCAAGAGGCCACAGGCTCGGCAGCGGCCGTGTCTTAGCTGTTCCCAGGAAAACGTGCAAAACATATGAACCCATCGCTCAGAGCCAACAGTCCGTTCCTGGCTCCAGCACGGAAAACCTGCTGGCCCCGCACCAACGCAGGCACCCAAAAATCGGCTCTCGGGGAGCCGAGTGCCTGAAGCCCATGCTGGCTCTCCATGGGGACGCCAGCAGAGAAAGGTCACTGGACCAGCAAGGGCTGGGAGCCCTGCCATCGGCTGTGCAGGCCCTGGGTCCGTCCACGCTGGCGAGCCAGACACGTCCCGTGCCGGGTGCAGTGCAGGGCGGGCGTCGAGAGAGTATTTCTTGTTTATGACTGGTCCGGATTGTAGGATCTGAAAAATAAAGATTTGCTGTCCCCAGTGCATAAATTTCTGTGCACTTACAAACTGCTAGGTGTCTGCTCTCCATGATTGGTTTGGGGCTTAAACTACTTTTGTGTCTTGTAAAATACAAATCGGGACAAATTCTGGCTGGACCAACACGCGAGGGCCGCGGGGGTGACGTCGGCCCCCGGTGGTCTCTCTGCTCTATGCATGGATATGGAAGAGCAGTCAGAGAAGCAAATCCCCAAATTGTAGGTTTTTCCCTTAAAAATGCCTGCACAAACTCCTTTACTTGTCTTAGGGCTTTGGGGACAGACTGTGCAAGCTTGGGTAATAAAACCACCGAGTTAGAGATTAATCCTCACTAGGGATTAATTGTCTGTGACAGTTGGAGGGGCTTCTGCTTCTCCCAGGAGAAGGCCTTTGCTTGCTCACAGTCCTGGGAGGAAATGCCCCGGTCGTTTTCCCTAAAACTTTGGGGACGAAGGTTCCTGGTTGCTTCTTAGGCCACTGCCCATTTGTCTGTCCAAGCTCAGCTTTTCTTTGTTCATCCCATCAGGAAAATAGATAGACTGGATCTTCCAGGGCTTGGATTTGGGGGCCACGGGGAAACAAATGCTTTATTTTTTTTTTCCTATTTCAACGATCGCCTGAAAAGGATTTAGAAAGCTGGGAACAGAAAGCCGAGGCACACAGAGAGCGTTTCCCAGGGCGATGGGGAGCGGACGGGGGCCCTGGGTGCAGCCTCTCGGAGAACTGAGTTTCTTTCCCCCGCCAGACACAGATTTCAGAAGGAAAAACGAAATCTCCAAACTCTTGGTCTAGAATTCATATTTCAGTACAGGTCAGAAACGCAAGGGCAAATAGCGGAGCGAGTCTGCCTTCTCTCTGTGCCTCTCGGAGCCCTCGGGGTCTCCAGGTGGCTTTTCCAGGCCTCTGGGGGACGGGCCGGGTACGCCAGCCTCTCTGGGCCATCAGTAGCTGCAGGGCAGGGGTCTGTGTGCGGAGCGGAAATGGCTCTCCCCCTGGGAGCCGTGCGCGGGAGAGAAACTGCCTGATTAGCATTCCATCCCCAAACAGAACAGGCAGGGGTTTCGGCTGTCGCGTTCCAGATGTTGATATTTGTGTTATTGGATCATAATTACGTTCCAGAAAAATTACTGCCAAAGAAGAAACGACCGCTCCCTGCGCGTTCGATGTATTGTCCCTTCTGTCCTTTGTCTGTCTCCTCCCCGGCCCCCGGCTGATTTATTCTTCCCGGGCCCTGCAAAGGGCGCGAGTTCGGTGCCTGCTTTATCCGAGCCAGAAGTTTCCAAGGCCTTCGTCAATATCTGACCCAAGTGGGCCAGCGAGCCAGCGCCAGATGGGGGCGTGTGGCCTCCCGGGGGCGCGGCTGCTCCCTCCCGAGGCACAAGTCCTTGTTTGCCTTACGTTTGCATTCTGGTTCAGTCCAGAAGAAATCCTGGAAGTTGATTCTCTGTGGAATCACAAAAAAAAAAAAAAGCTTGCTTAGCGTGGGCCTTGGTTTTTCTCCCACGACCTCAGAGGTCTTCGTGGGCAGCCCACGAAGCCAGCTGAGTGAGGTCCCCAGGACGCTGAGTTCAGCTCCCGGCCACGGAGCCCCACGGGCAAAGGGAAGAGGCCAGGAGGGAACTTCAAGTCACTCACGTTTCTGATCCCATGGGGGCTGTGGCAGTGACACGCCTAAGCTTCAGGGGTGTTGAAACCTGCAGCCACCCGGGCCGTGCCCGAGAGGCAGCCACGTGGCCTAGGGGAGGGAGTCCCGCCCGCACCACCGGGGCCCAGACGCACCCTGGCGGTGAGGTCTGCACGGCAGACAGCCCAGCAACGCCGCAGCCCCGGGGCTTTGTTCTGAAATCACAGCAGCCCAGCACCCCCGCCCCTAACCTCCCCTAGACCCAGCCAGGGAGGCGGCAGCCCTGCCCAGGATCCTGTTTCCCTGCAAGGCGGCAGGCGGGCCGGAAGCAGCTTTTGAAAGACACCCGTGACGCCATTCATCGATGCCCCCAGATGCCCACCACATCCAGGAAAGAGTTAGGACAGAGGGTCCGCAGGGATGTGGGGCTGGGGTCCCAGGGGCTGGTGCCCCAGCCCCCGATACCGCGGATGGCACTCCACGCGGCTCCCAGTGCCCAGAGAAGCACAGGAAGGCTCTCTTTGGAGGGAGGGCACCAGGCAGCTCCGTGGGGGGGCGTGGGCGGCGGGGGGACACTTCCTAACGCAAGAACGTTTCCTCCGCTGGGGAGCACGGCTCCACCCCCCCTGCAGCCCCCGCGTTTCCAGCCCAAACCCCAGGCTGTTCTTCAAACAACCACAGAGCGGCAGAAGCTCCCACTGCCCCCCGCCACCATGGCAGAAGGAAGTGGGGTGTTCATCACCACAGATCTGCAGGGGTGAGGAGTTTCTCTGCTCAGTGTTTAAAGCCTCACCCCTGTGGCGGCACAAGGCCAGGCTTCCCGATTCCAGGTGAGGTTCCCTGGGAAGAGCAGAGTGGAGGGGCCGGGGGCAGTGGGGGAGATGCAAACTGAACAGAAAGCTATCGGCTGGCCTCGTTCTCCAGGCTGGGGATCCAAAGAGGGCAGGCTCGGGTGTGGGTCCCACAGCTAAGACCACGTGTCGCCAGGGGCAAGGTCCCCATGAGGAGACAAGGACACGCTTTGCCACACCACGCCATCCTCACCACACCACGCCATGCCACACCAGGCCTCGCCACACCAGGCCATGCCACGGCAGGCCACATCGCCTTCCGGGAGCAGCTACAAGGAACGCTGTGGTCCGGGGCCTCTCAGGGCAGGGGAGGGGGGCAAGCAGGACTTCCTGGGGGCTTTGGGACAGGGGGAGGAGCCAAGGTCTCCCGAGGCCACAGCTGTGCAGCTGGATGGGGAGCTGGGGGCAGTCGAGGGGCTTGGAGGAGCCGTGTCAGCCAGGGGCCATCACCTGCGTTCTGCAGAGGATCGGGACTTGCCCAAGGTCGCACAGTGAGTCAGGAAGAAAGAATCCACTCCTGGCTCTGTCCCTCACAAGCCGAATCCTATAACAAAGAAGAAAGTGGCTCTGGGGAGTTAAACAGAGAGGCCAGGCTGTAAATCCACTCCCCTTACAGCTGCCTCATCTTCCTGAGATGCAAATCAGATGCACATTGCAGCCCAGCTCCCCCCCCCCAGGGCAGCCCCACACTGCTGGGAACAAAGACCCCGTGCCTTCGCCAGGCCGCAGGGCCAGCTGGCCCCGGCCCGAGACACCTGCCCCCCCCCCCCCGCCCTGACTCTGTACCCTCAATGCCAGGCTCCCTTCAGCTCTGTCCGCCATCCAGAAGTCGTCGACGAACGCGACAGGAACTTCCCAAGACCCCTTTGTCTCTGTGCTTGTCCGGAGAGAAGGCCAAGCACACAGTGGTGGACCCGCGCACGGACGGTTCCTGCCCTCACACAGCGGTGGACGCGTGCACGGATGGTTCCTGCCCTCCGAGGCTGCCGGCCGGGGGCAGCCACAGGTGGCGCACATTCCTGCCAGGGCAGAACCCCTCCAGGGGGCTGTGGAGGCTGCAACAGAGCCGGAGGAGGCGGGGAGCCAGGGCGGCCTAACCTCAGATGTGAGGCCGGAGTTAGAGAGGGAGGAAGCCCCCTGTCCAAGGTGGTGGGCAGGCAAGGAGAGGAGAGCCTCGCTGGGGTCGGTGTCAGGGCGACCCTCCAAGTGGGGCAGCATCCGGGCCTGGGATCCCAATCACAGTCGGCCATGGCCGATCAGCATCGGGGGCAGGGGCTCTCGTCCTGCTGCTCTCCTGCCTCCCAGGAGGCAGGGGCTGTGGACGCTGGGCCCAGGAGAAGCTCAGGAACTTGCTGCCCATCCCCATGGTCCCCAGCGCCTGGCCCAGCGGGGACCCACTGGAGAGAATGAGGGAGGAGGGAGTGGAGGCAGGAGCAGCAGGCAGGCGGTCTCACCCCTGGCCGGGCCTTGGTTCGTGGATACAAGGGAAGTTGGAGAGGAAACCACAGACCTCAGCTAGTTGTCACCCCGCTGAGGAGTCCCGCAGCCCGCACAGCCCCAAGGTGGAGCGCGCACTTTGAAGAAGGCACCGCGCCGGCTCTTGGGGACATGAAAGGAGGCCCCGAAACTCACGGACCCAGGCGTGGGCTGGCACTGACCGCGAGGTGGTCAGAGGGACACAGGGCTTTCGCACTGTAGATGCGGGGCTGGAACCCGGGTCAGTACGAGGAGGAGTCCACAGAGAGCGGCTCGCCCCTCTCCCCACCTGCCAGAGTTGCTGAGTGGGCAGGGGCAGGGGGCACTGTTCCCCGGGCCCCCTCCCACCAGTGCAAGTGCCAGCACCACACACGGACAGGGCCGCGCGACGACAGGTGTGCCCCCAGCTGCCTCCGGGAGGGATCGATATGGGGCTCAGGAGAGGGGCTGGCTCATGGTGTGCAGACCCGACAGCTGCACACAGGGCCCCGCTCCCGGAGGGTCCCGCTCAGCTTAATGTTCTGTTGGCTCTGCCTCGAAATTCTTAATGTTGTTTGAACAAGGCCCTGCACATCCCGTTGCCAGGCAGTGGACAAGAAAGGACACCTCCCGGCGTCTTGAGCCCTGCCCTGGGTCCCACCACCTGCCACTCAGCTTCCGGTGCAGCTGCGGGAGACGCAAACCCACCAGGTATATGTTGGGGACGTGCTCAGTGGACAGTGAAGCAGCGTCACCGGTGCCTTTTGTCATCTGTCTAAAGTCACTAATCGTGGCCAATTAATCCCAGTGAGGGTGACTGCACCCTCCCAAGGGGAGGCAGAGAAGGAGGGCACTGGGCACCGGGAGGCCCCTGTCAGCCAGGGCAGGACCACGGCGCTGCCTTGGTGCTCAGCCAGGACAGCGGGCTGCACCGCATCGTCACAGTCGGCAAACCCACCACCTGCACGGGCCGTCTGCACCCCAGCTCCTGGCTACGAGCGAGGTCCCCAGCTCTGCAGGGCCCATCTGTGTCGGCTCTCGTGGCCCCACACAATCCCACGTGAAATTTGGTCCTCAGCTGGCCCCTGTGCCCCCGCCAGGGTGCCACCGAGCTGTCCCCCTTGATGTTTGCACTTACATCTCCCATCTTGCTAATGCCAAGTATCTCAAGTACGCCATCTCCACTGTGGAGTCCTAAGGTGCGCCTTCCCGCTGTATTTTACTTCTCCAGACTGGCGTCTTCAGCCTGCATAATCTGTCTTCCAATGATGCTGTGCCACTCACGCACAACGTGGCACTTTGCAAGGGCACACTGCCACTTCCCCCTCGGCGCTGGCTTTGGCGGGCAGATGTCGCACTTCTCCATGGAGTAACCGCACCACGTGTTGTCATTGCTTAGGGCTTCAGTGGCTAAATGTCTGTAACGGTTGTGAACATGTGTTCTGACTCACCGATCGCTCACTCCTCCCATCCTGTCTGCAGCTCGGTGGCTGTGTCTGGCTGCATTTCCTCTGTTCTCAGAACTCCTGTCACATTCTCGCGCAGGGCTGCTGCCGCTGCATTCTCTCAGGGCACGCGTGTGTGTGCGTGTCCCCGTGTGTCCACAAGCACGACCGTATTGTGCCCTCATCACGAGTGCCATTTTTGCTGGGTATAGAATTCTGGCTTGACCACTTCTGTCAGAACTGCCCGGCTCACCTGTGACTTCTTGTGCACTTCTTGCCCTCTGCTTTCCCCTCTAGCTAGTTAGAGATTTTCCCTGAAAGCGTGTTATACATTGTTTTTTTTTTTTTTTTTTTTTTTTAGTGATGTTTGTGCCTCATCGAGCTGCATGGACCCAAGGACTCACTGCAGTCAACAGACCTGGGAAATCTTCAGTCCTCATTGCTCCAGTTATCTTCTTCCTTCTCCTCCTCCTCTCGGGTTGTGACTCCCACTACCCTCACTGGACGTTGTCCCTCAGGTCACCAAAGCCCCTCCACTGTCCGGGCCTTCGTGGCTCCGGGTTTAATCCTGCACCGTTTCCGTGGCCGTGTCCTCACGCTCCAGCTCCTTCAGCTGCTAAGCCCACGCACAGTGTCCATCTCGGCCACTTGGCTGGCTTCTTCCTGTCTCTCGATTTCTCTCCTCACCACACTCACGTTTCCTCTGAAGAGCCGAGTATCCGCTTCTACTGGATGCTCTGCTGTCCACGTGCATCGTCCTTGTCACATCGTCCTGAGCACCCTCCTGCTCCGGCCATGGGTCACACATCCTCCAATGTCTCAGCTAATTAAGCAATTTCTGACCGATGGCGTGTGGTGCCGGACACACCGTGGAGTGTCTGGATTTTGCTCTCTCCCTTCTACGAGCGTTGGGCTCTGTTTTGGTAGGCAGATGGTAAAATAAAGACTTGGGGGTGGGGAGTAAAACTTTCTCAAACTGAATACGGAGCTCAGCAGCTAGTTTTAATTTTTGCTAACAGGGTCTAAGGCAGCCTGTGCTCCAGGAGGAGTTCAGATCCACCCCCGCTGCCCCAGGGAATGCTCCCACTGTGGCTGACCTGAGCTCACGGGTCCCCCGTCCTGGGTGAGCCCTAGAATCCATGGCTCGGGGCTCTGCGGTCTCTGTGCTCAGCCGAGAGCCAAGACCACACGGACCTCTGGGGTTTGCTTCTCACTTTGCAGCTCCCTCCCGGTCCAGGTGGGTCCCTCATAGCCCACTCCCTGCATCCATACCCCCTGGGCTCCGCAGGTCTGCTGTGCCCCGGCAGAGAGCTGGTGGCTGTGGGACATCCCGTCGCCTGACAGCCTTCGTCGCTCGTGTTTTTCCTAATTACTTCATTCTGCCCCTGCTGTCCGTCACAAGAAGCCAAAAAGTCCCACAGATGCAGTCACATCACGCTGAAGGCCACCTCCCCCATGGTCCTGATGGAATGGCCCTGGCTCTCAACCCTGTCTCCCCTCCACTGCCACAGGGAGCACAAACACGGCTCCCTCTGCCCCCACCTCATTCCTCCGCCCTGCAACCCACTGCCACTCCACTCCTCCGAAGGTCACACAGTTATCCCACGCTTCGCGTGACTGGCGTTAGCCTATCCCCAGAGAACGCCAGCCCCACCCTGCACAGACCCCTCTCTCTCACTTTTCCTCCCCAGCACCTGCCCATGTGGCGGCCCTGACCAGGCACACAGTGAGGACTTGGGGGACACAGGGGCGTCCAGCAGGCCTCCCACCTGTTCCCTTCTCTCCGTCAGCCTTACCTGGTTTTCATCCCTGCCCCTTTTGCTTGGACCACACTCTGTCTCCTACGTGATCCTCATGCTGGCTGGAGCTCCGTGGCTCCAGGCCACAGTCAGGGTGAGTTTCCCAACATCGGGGCCTGACCATGCAACTCTCTGATTAAAACCCTCATGGGAATTCCTGTCACTGCTCACAAAAAAAAAGAAGAGAAAAGACTTGACCCTCACACTCGCTCTGATCCACCCCTTCAGAGCCGTCTCCTCCCCGACCGTCGCAGTCCCCAGACGCCCAGGTGAGTCAGGCCTCTGTGCTGTGCCAGGTGGCCCGTGCCGTGCGACGAAACAGAGCCGTGCGCTGGCCTTCCCGGAACCATTACTGTCCTGAGCGAGGACAGCCGACAAATCCCCGCAGCCAGACGTTGCAACCTGGGACCCCCGGAGCCCTCCCCCCGCTCGCACAGGCCTGAGCCATTCGCCCACCTCTGAGGGTGACTCCCGCCTTAGCACCCCCGTGGGGCCTCCCGTGGCTCTGACAGGAAGCATGTGGGGCTTGGCTGTCGGAAGAACTCGGAGCCTGGGAAGCAGCATTCAAGCAAGGGCTCTGTGGTTCCCGCGTGCCCTGGGCTGTTCCAAGCAAGGGCTCTAGAGCCACACCTGGCTTCCGCTCAAGCTGTCAGGTCTCTCAGCCTCTCCTGGCCTCGGATCCCAGCTCCCTGGGAAGGTAGGTGAGGAGGAACCACACCCAGCAGGTTCCCAAGCTGCCCCCTCCCACGATGCAGATGCTGTGGCCCCAGCACGCCCTCCTTCCCCACGGGGGCAGCCAGGGGCCTCGGGCAGGCTCCCAGGGGCTGGTGGCACCATCACAGCACAAGCACTGGCCCGCTCTGGGCGCCCGAGGGGTTGGGGGTCCCCGCTTTGTGCTGCTGCATGGTCCCAGCCCCCACAGCTACGCGAGGAAACTAGGTTGGCTCAGCACCCCCCCCCCCCAACTCCTGATGGCACAGGAGGGGCTTTGGTTCCGGAGAGTAAAGGGACAGAGCCTTGACAAGACAGCAGCCGGGCAGCGCGGCGCCGAGGGAGCTGGAGCCCCACCCCCATGTGGAAAAGCCATCCAATTCAATCCACATGACCCATGGCAGGAGCTGAACTTCCCAGCCCTGGGGAAGGTTCCAGATGAATGGGCAGGAAGTTCTCCTGTACCCAGTGCGAGCAGGTTTGGAGGTGAGAAAGCAATAAACCCCTAGGTGACACGAGGCTGGCCCTCGGTGGGCTGGGAGTGGCTGAGGGACGCTTTCCTGGGGACCGTGGGGTTTCCACGGTCCCAGGGACACAGACAGGAAAGTGACAGAGCTGGGCAGAGGGGGTGGGGCTCACTTCACACCCAGTGCTGGGCCCTGAAGCAATCATAGCTTAATGAGGCGGAAAAACTTGGGTGGTTTTGAAATTCAATCCCGATTGTCCCAAGTTCCCCCACCCCATCGAGCCCAGGAGGGGTGACCGGTGTGGTTTTTGATGCTTAATCTACATCCGGCCAAGCCGGGAGGGCTGGGCCGGGGGGCCACAGAGACCAGGGGCACAGGTGGGCGGGTCCCGAGTGACAGCGATGCTTCTCTCCCCCGTGCTGCCTGCCTTGGACAAGCGCCCTATCCGTGACAGCAGAGTGATTGCCTGGCTGCCACCAGAAAGCACCATGACATATAATAAGCCACTCGAACCATAAGTCAACATTTATCTGTAGGAAGCCACATTCTGCGTGTCTCACAGAGGGCCCTGAAGATTTTCCACCCCAGTGCTTCCCGTCGTCTCCGCGGAGGGTCCCTTTGTTCTTCTCCCCACCAGACCTCGTGTTTTCAAAGATTGCGTCGCCCGAACTGCCTTCGTAAAGTAATAATTAATTTGTTTCCCAATTGTTTAATTAATCAAAGGCATAAATAACTGCCAACCTGAGCTTTTAATCAATGCGAGGGGTGGAGGGGAGGGAGGCCTAAAGCTGATACTTAACTAAGCACCCGCCCGCTCGCCCTGGTCCTCACACAGCCCCCCAATACAGGGGCAGGGAGGCCAGTGTCCTTGTCCAGGGTCACACAGACAGCCACGGGCAAAGTGCAGGCCGGGTTCCTGGAGCTGCCCGAGGCCAGAGGTCCACTCCTCTGCTGACATGTCCTGTCTCGCTGGGTGACACAAGCCCAGCCCAAGGCGATGGAAGGGCGCCTTAGGCACTGCGACCTGGGTGATGCCCACCGTGTTGCTCAAGGCTTCCCGACGCAGGTAACACGGGAGTCACCTCCGTCACACAACTCAGGAAATCAAGGCGGCGCGGGGCTCGCTGGTTCACATACCAGGGTCCAGGGTGGGCTCGGGCACGGCTGGGCCGAGGGCTCTCTCTCCTCCACCCCCATCTCCTGGCTTTCACTGCTTCTGCTTCTCCTAGCCCCTCGTCCCTGTCCCCTGCCCCCACTGCCGAGTTTTCTCCACTGAATCTAGACCCAGGTGTGATACTTAACTAAGCACCCCGGGACGTCTGAGATGCGTCTGTCACTCAACACGGCCACACAGGGCTCTGTGTCTGTCCTGTCCCCCAGCCCAGGACACGGAGCCGCACCTACTCGGTGACTCCAGCCCAGTCTTGAGTAGCCCTTCATGCTCTCGTTCTCCCCCACCCACACCCACTCCTTCATGTGGTCCTGGGGTTCCCCGCCACACAGACCCCCACTCCCCTCTGCCAGCCACCTCCCCGATGCCCAGCCCCTGCCCTGCTCTGGGACACCATGTCTCGGTCCCTCCATGACTGAACCAGGCCTTCACCAGGGCCCCTGGCCTCCACTCCCACCCCAGTGCTTGCTCTCCACCCGGTGGGCTGAACAAGGATCTCAACACACAGCACAGACTCCGGCACACAAACCCTCCCATCACGATCGGGCCCCTGCCCACCTTGCCAGGGACTTCCTGCCCACCTGGCTCGATGGCTCCCACCTACTCTGGGGCCTGGCAGTGACCATTCCCTCTGCCACCCTCCCCTTGGGTCTTGTGTCCCAGCTCGAGCGTCACCTCCCGGGGAAGCCCATCCCTCTGACTCTCTCCTCTGGGTTTCTGTCACAGTGCGTGGTCATCTGGTCCCCCCACTTCCCCTTATTGAGTGCCACCTGTAGGTGTCAGGGCACCTGGCGGTTCTGCCAGCCTCTTGCCCCCAAGCTCAGGACCTGGCTCCCACCCCGCACGCCGTAGCCGCGTTGATTGCTGGGCTCTCCCTGCTGCGTGTGCAACCTCTCTGCCGAACACCAAAGTTCCCTGCTCCTGCTGGGTGTGGAGGGTGGGGACCACATTAACTCTTCTGCCCCATGGTAGAATATTCTGGTAATCACCGGTGCCGCCATAGCTCAGTAGGCTAATCCTCTGCCTGCGGTGCCGGCACACCGAGTTCTAGTCCCGGTCGGGGCGCCGGATTCTGTCCTGGTTGCCCCTCTTCCAGGCCAGCTCTCTGCTGTGGCCCGGGAGTGCAGTGGAGGATGGCCCAAGTGCTTGAGCCCTGTACCCACATGGGAGACCAGGAGAAGCACCTGGCTCCTGGCTTCGGATCAGCGCGGTACACCGGCCGTAGCCTGCCGGCCGCAGCGGCCATTGAGGGGTGAACCAATGGAAAAAGGAAGACCTTTCTCTCTGTCTCTCTCTCACTGTCCACTCTGCCTGTCAAAAAAATAAATAAATAATTTTAAAAAAAGAATATTCTGGTAATCAGCAGGTAGGGGCCCAGACTAGAGGTGCATAACCACCACCCACAGCAGATGAAGACGGGTTCTGGGGGCCTTGTCTGTGGGCACTGTGCCCCCACATGCATTTCAGCCGTCTTTCTCAATGGAACTCAATGCTGCTGAAGGCAAGGCGTGCCGACAGCAGAATCAGGCCTCGTTAGGGACATTCGTGCCAGTCGTGAGGCACCGGGCAGCAGGTTTTCATCCATGCTGCAGCCATGACCCAGCCCAGCGGAGATCCGAAGAAGGGGGAAAGACGGCTCCGTCCACTCCCTTGCTGGGGTTCTGGGGTTCTAGCCTTCTGTCCACCCCAGTCTCCCTGCAGCTCTCCAAACTGGCAGCCCCCCCCCCCGGAAATCCTCAAGGACCCACCTAAGGAGAGGGGCTTCCTCTCTTTCTGAGCTTCTAGGACTTCCTGTCCCCAAGGGCACCATCACTTTCCACACAGAGGTCTGGTTATTTGGAGACAGGAGACAGGAGATGGATCCAAGCCGTATTTAGGGAGCCGCTCATCTGTCAAAGCTCTAGGATTGTGTCCAGGGCCTAGAAACACTCTTTTGGGAAATGTTTGCTGGTTTGCCCCAATGCACTGATGGATGGATGGACAGATGGACAGGTGGGTGGGTGGACAGATGGACAGGAGAGTGGTAGGTGGATGTATAAGTGGGAGGGGGGGATGGATGGATGAGCGGGTGGGGGGGGTGGGTAGAGGGATGGATGCATGGTTGGATGAATGTATCGATGGACGGACAGGTGGGTGGGTGGCTGGGGGGGTGGCTGATTGGATATGTAATTGGGTGGAGAGTTGATTGCTGCCGTTTGTAAGGTTGTTCTGGATGACAACAATGGTAACAGGGTAACAGTGCCATATTAAAACAGAGTATCTCAAACCAATCCCCAGCCCATAAGATACCCCTCAAAATAAGTACTCCTACCTAAATACCCTTGGGGAACACCAGCTACCAAAACCTCAACAAGGAGTTGCCATTGTGCCCGTCGTCGGCACGTTGGCCCCAAGGACTCCTGCCGTGGGGAGGACGTTTGGCTCAATGCGTCTTGTCGGATGTTGAACTCCCTCACAGGCATCCCTCTGCCTTCCAGATCCACTTGCCCCCAGCAGGTAAGGGGGACGGTGGAGACCCCGCAGGCCCGAGGACTGGACCGGGCTGCTCAGGGCCACTGAACACTACCTGCTCTGCACCCGAGGCCCCGGCTCCCGCCGGTCTCCCCTGTGCTGGGCGGGCGCGGTGGGGGCCTCACTGCCTGAGCTGTCACGACCCAGGACTGAGTCAGCCCACTTCATCTTCCCTCTGTACCCTGGCAGGCGTTCAGATGGTTTTAGCTGTAGCTATGACACAGCGCCGCAGCGATGAGCCACCGCCGCTTCTCCTTGGAACAGGAGGTCGTGAGGAGGCCGATCATTTTTCTTGAAGAAATCATCTTACATTTCAAACTCTCCAATCTCTTCACCGCAGAGTGCAGAATCTTGAGATGTGAAGACTTAGGGACACGGGCAGCGATCTCTCTGCCCCTCCCCACACTCCAGGAAGAGAGGAGCGGGCTGTACAGACGCTTCTAGAGGCAGGGTCCTCACTGGGCCCACCCTCAGAAGCCCCCTCCAGCCACGTGGACTTTCTCGTGGCTTCCACCACAGCCCACGGCCACAGCCACCCTTCTGTCTGGTGGCGGGGTGGCGCCTGCGCACCCTCCGCAGTCGGCTGGGCAACCCTGACCGCCCGGCCCGCCTCCTGCCTTCTCCCCGGGGTTGACCCAGCCGGCAGCCGTACTGTTTGCTGCCACTCTGTCCGTGCAGACCACGCTGGCGCTGGCCACGCCCTGCCCAGCACCCTCCCTTGGCCCTGGCGCAGAGCCTGCCAGACAGCGGGCTCTCGGGGAAGGGCTCCTCCCTGAAGGTGGCATTTTTTTTTTTTTTAATTTTTGACAGGCAGAGTGGACAGTGAGAGAGAGACAGAGAGAAAGGTCTTCCTTTTGCCGTTGGTTCACCCTCCAATGGCCGCTGCGGTAGCGCGCTGCGGCCGGCGCACCGCGCTGATCCGATGGCAGGAGCCAGGTGCTTCTCCTGGTCTCCCATGTGGGTGCAGGGCCCAAGCACTTGGGCCATCCTCCACTGCACTCCCTGGCCACAGCAGAGAGCTGGCCTGGAAGAGGGGCAACCGGGACAGGATCGGTGCCCCGACCGGGACTAGAACCCGGGGTGCCGGCGCCGCAAGGCGGAGGATTAGCCTAGTGAGCCGCGGCGCCGGCCTGAAGGTGGCATTTTAAAACACAAGTCATATTTTCGAGCCGCTGCCACTCATCCCCTCTCAATGCTCTCGCTGCCCCGAGGCGGTACAGATGCCCCACGGGGCCAGACAGCCCGCCGGCCGCCCGGCTCTCCTCGTCGCTTCCTTCTGAGCGGCAGCAGAGCGGGGTATGTCAACGTCTCTTCTGGGGGGAGCGCGCATTCTCCTGAGAAGGGAAGCAGCCCCCGGGCCAAGGCAGCCGGCCGGGGCCCAGTGCTGGGCGCCGGGGTCCTTCCTGAGAAGGCCCTGCACACGCACAGCTTTTCAGGACAGCAGCCCAGAGCCCCTGTGCACGCCAGGAAGAGAGGGGCCACGCCGAGCCGTGGCCTTTGGGTGCGGATATTTCAGTCCTGTGGTTTGGGCGCCGAGGTCCCCTCCGCCCGCCCAGCCCACCGGGTGCCCCTGGAGTGACGTCAGCCTTGCAGGGGGCCTTGCTCTGCGGTGGGACCCCTCTGGTAGGACTTGCTGGAGCTTTTTCCGAGTGCTGCTCCCTGGACAGTGCGGCTCATCCGGGGGTGCACAGGGAGCCCCGAGGGTGCCGGGGGCTCTTCACCATGAGACAGCACGCAGGTGTCGCCACTGGGAGCGCTGTATCCAAGCCTTCTCCTGGGGGCCTGCTCAGGGCTCGCTTGCTGCCCCCGCACCCCCACCCCTCACTGCCTGGACCGTCTGGCCGGCTTTGGGGGCCCCGGGGCCCTGGGTGCTGGGCCCTCTCAGGCCTGCCCAAGAGCTGGGCCGATGATCTGCTTCGCTCAAGTGGTGTGGATGTGAGTTTCCAACGGACGGAACTTTCCAGAAGCCCGCACCCCCAAGGCCCTGGCGTGTCTGATCTGGTGCAGATGAATACAGATGAGCAGTTAGAGGCTGCCCATCTCCCGAGACCACACGAACTCCGCTGTAAGTAGCAGCTTTTCACAGATCGGTTGCTACGAGGCACTTTATTAAAAACCACCCATTTGCAGCTAAAATCCAGCTCCGGCCGAATCCAATTTCTGTATCTACTGCCTTTCTAGGCATAATGATGAGGGCATCGCTGCTGTTTCTAGGGGAAGAGTGGATTCAGAGCTGCTTTCCCTGCCTAACAGGCAGGTGCACTGTGCCCCGGAGACCTGCAGCACAGACCAAACACTTAGGGCTTGTTAGCACACACGCACCTCTGTGGCAATGCTGATGAGCGCTCGGGGCTTATGCAGCCGAGCTCAGGGACGCGTGCCCCCCTACCCAGACCCCGTAGCCTCTCCTCCAGGAGAATCCTGGTTTCGTGGTGGCCAGCTGCAGCCCACATGCCCGCCTCGCTCCGTTCACATCTCTCACTGAACGCCGGCCACTCCCCAGAAGACGCAGGCGGCTAGAAAACGCTCTGGACCAGGGCGAGAACCAAGAACACGCCCTGTCATGAGGGGACCCCACCTGCAACCATTTCAGAGGCTTGCAGACAGCGTGCGTGGTGGCCGGAGGTGCAGGGCCTCAGGCGGCTGTGGGCTGGGCAGTGGCAGGAAAGGTTTCAGAGCCACCATGGCTGTGTCTGCTACCCCGGGAGGGCGAAACAAGCGAGCAGGTGCAAAGCTCGTGGCACAGTGCTCAGTGTGAAAGACACCCCCCCCCCCATGGGCTGGTGATCAGTAACCCGTCTCCACGGAGGCTTGCGGACACTGGGAGTCTTTCCAATACTTTTTTTTTTTTCAATTGTCATTCGGTTTAATAATTTGCAATTCACTTTAAAATGTGTGAAGAGGGTAGATCTCACATTAAGTGTTCTCACCACAATCAAATGAAATTTAAAAAGAAGAACTTGTTCGAGTTGGAAACTGTTTCTTGGAAGCTTTTTGGCTCGCCAGTCCTCCCGCCCGCCCCCTCCGCCCGCCTCCTCCAGCCCGCGGGCCCGGACAGGGAGCTACCTCGCAACTAGTGCTGCAGGCAAAGAGAAATCTCAAGTGAGCAGGAATCAGGAACCCACCCAGGGAGTAAGCACACATCAGACGCACAGCAGGAGAGCAGGGCCGGTCTGCACTTTGCGGGAGGATGGGAGGTGAGGGCCGGAAGAAGAGCAAAGGTTTGAAGGACAAAGAAGAGCTGGGCAGGTGGGGGCCCAGGGAGGAGCCCGGGGCCCTGCAGGGGAGCGGCCAATGGGCAGCCCAGCGCGTGGCCCTGAGCTCCAAAGACGGGAACACCGGAGGGGAGACCTGGAGTCCCCCGAGTCCCATCCACCATGGCCGCGAGGGAGGACAGAAGACTTCAGGCAGAGCGGCGTCCTGGGGGACAGCCGGGAGGTGTCCTAGGGGGGTGGCCCCACCCCAGGGTGCAGCTGGCAGGGGCCTTCTCCCTGGGGTGCCCCTTGCTGACCCACTCTGCAGATTTTCAAGGGGGCTGGTGCTGGCCCTGCTGATGTCCTGTGGGGAGCCCTACCGTTCTCATACCAAACCAGGCTCCCTCCCCGGCTGGGCTGCGCTGGGAGAGAGGCCTTGGTACTCGGGTGTTTGGGGGGACAGTAGCCCCATTCATTCTGATTAAAAAGTTCAAACACCCCACTTGGGGCTGGAATGCAGCTCTCCTCTCCACGAGCTCTTGCAGGAAGACAGAACAATCGCGACACCCGGGCACCCCGCCGATGGCTTTGGGGGACCCGGGCTTTGTAGTAACAGCCGGAGCCACAGAAGCAGGCTGGGGACTCAGGTCTCCTGAGGCTAAAACGGGCAGAAGTTGCTCATTTCCATCCCCAAATGCCCTCCCAGGGCACGGCCCGCCAGGGCAGGCCAGGGCTAATGCACGCGCTTGTCTGGGAATTAATTTCTGGTCAGTACGGCCAGGAGGGGACGCCCAGTCAAGAGGAACATCCGGAAATCGCGAAGCCGGAGTACAGCGATTGACTGCTCTCTGTCCTCGCTGGGGGCGGGGAGAGGAGCCCGCTGGCACTGCCTGGGCCGGGAGCCTCCGCTTGGCCTCGGAGCGGCTGCACTGCCCACCGGCCCCTCCGCGATGGAAGAGGCATCCGCTTCTGACCACCAGTTTTTGTGAAACTTCTCAGACGCTCTTATTTCCAGTTCCCCCGTTGGTTCTGATCTCTCCTCCACGGAGCGGTCGGCGTCTGGGCAGACTTGATCGGGCAGCTTGGTGGGCGTGATTTACCGATGGCCGTGTGAGACGGGACCCAGATCTGGCAGATCACGCGGGGTGCCTTTGGCTGCACAGCACCCCGGAAAACGACTCACGAGATGTTTCATCTAAGCACCAGGCAAGCTGGAAGCTGCAGGCCCCCGGATGCGAGAAAGCCTGACATTCCCAGGCAGCCACGGGAGGGACAAGATAAATTTCATTTTCTTATCTTACGCTCTCTTTGTATGTCTTTCCCCGTATAAAAGAAGATGAATTAATCCAGGCGCGATCTTTTTGTTGGGTGATTTTATATTATGTTTGACGACTTAACAGAAGCCTGAACTACAGCGAGGCACGGGGCGCGGGGACACATCCCGGGGACGAGCGGGGACTTCGTTTCTGAGCCAAGGAGCCGGATTCTGTCAGAGCTGGGAGCCACGAGAGTAAAGCAAGCAGCAGGGAGCATTCATTCATTCCGTGATTCATTCATTCATTCCACAGGCGTCTCCTGACAACTGCCGTGGAGCCGGGCGACGGAGCCACCCCTGCTCGCCCATCAGGTTTTTAGGGTGATTTGGAGCCAGAACCAAACTCAATTCAGTTCAGTAAATATTTATTGGGCAGCAGCCATATGTTCCACACCAGCTTGGCTGTGTGTGAGATATCAACGGGGGGTGGGACGCGGGGGCCGTCACCAAGGACCTCGCGTCTAACCGGGGAGATGAGACGGACACGCGCACTACCAGGCAGGCATGGTAACAGCACACATGGCAATGCCGCTCCCAACTCAGCCACACTTTCCCGCTCCTCGCTCCTGCGTTGTCCGGATGGCTCACAGCTGGGGAGGGGGCCGGACAGATGTGAGGCCTCACGTTTCGCAAATGAGGGATCTGCGGCTGGGGAGCTGCCGGGGGCTTGTCTTTAATCACCCGGCCACCTGGCTCCCAGACTGGGCTGTGTTTCCTCCATCAGCTACCCTGATTAAACAAACACACAAAGCCACACAGGGTGAGCTGCAGGAGAGCCGGCACCCCGAGCCGCCCGGGACGCAGAGCCGCGCTCCCCCGGGTCCAGAGGGGGTCCCTTTCTGGGGGAGCACAGGTGACACCATCTTGCTTTGCATCTGCCCCCTCTCCAGTGAGAACCATAGTTAACCCCGAGGGAGAGGACCAGGAGCCAGGCCGCACAGGTCACCCCAGAGGCAACCCCAGGGTCAGTGGAGGCTGCACGTCGGCGCTGTCTGCGTGTGGACGGCCCTTCTGCCGGAGGCACGAGCCCTAGTCTTGGGCAGCCCCTTCCATGAGGGTACGGATGGTACCAGGTGGGATTTTTCAAAAAGCTTTGCAGCACGTGGCCCTGGCGACCGACTGGGAGCCGAACAAGGCTCCCAGTTACCCAGAATTAAATCAGCATTGGAGAGAGCCCCGTGCTGGTCTCCCCACGCCACACCCACCCAGGGCATGGCTTCCAGAAAAATCCTCCAAAACCACACATGACCAAGCCGGGACACCGGGCATTGGGGAGGGGGCATGATGTCAGCCAGGGCCTGCAGGGAGTAGACCCAGTGTCTGTGCACGGAAGCCCACCCGCCCCCGGGGGCTGTGCTGCCAGCCCCAGGGAGGCCCGGCCACTCCCCTGCTGTGTGACCTTGGGTAAGTGACCTCACTTCTCCGTGCGTTTCTTCTGCTCTAGGCCAGGGCCGCCCAACAGAGACCGCGCGAGACGCAGCTTTTCCTGGAGAAGAGCTACAGTAGGAAGCAGGAGCGCACGATCTTATCACGCGTGCGCCGCGGCCCGATCCGGCCCCAGCACAATCACTCCGGCATCTCATCAGTTGAAGGATCTTTCATTAGGCGGCTGGCATTCGTGTTAGCCATTTATCTTGTGTCCCAAGTCTGCTCAGGGGGTGCTCCAGGCTGACAGCTCCTCCCCACAGGGAGCGGCCGCCCTGCCAGGGTGGGAGCCAGCGGCACTGCCCGGCCCGCCGCTGAGAGCCCGAGGGCCACACGAGCGGCCACTGCTGTCCCAAAGCCGGCGTCCACACGGGTCCTCCGGGAAGAGGCTCTCTCTCTGCCAAGACCGCCCTGCGCGGGGTGGATCTTGTCCATCTCTGGGTGAAGCCACGGAAGACAAACGGCAGCCTCTCCACTCGCCCTTTGAGTGGTCAGTGGATCCCGAGATTAAAATTGGGCGGCGGTCAGACTCGGTTATAAACGGCTTCGCTCCCCCTGGGGTCTGGAAGCCCGGCAGATGGAAGCAGGCATCTGATGATGAGAACCCCGCCCCTCTCCGACACCCAGAGCCTCTAAATCAGACGCCGGCCCGGCCTGACGGGAGAGTTACGGCGCAGCTTACGGTCCCCCTGCACGGCGCTCTAAATTTTGCGGCCGCGGCTTCCCGGGGCTCGTTCTTAACCCAGCGATCCCAACACAAATGGTGCTATTGATCACCTACGCTCAATAACATCACCCACGGGTGTTAATTGCACTGCGCTTGCTGTGGCCTTAGGTAGGACCCACTGCACACATGGGGGGGGACCGCCGCCTCCAGCTGGGGGGCAGGACTCTCCCCCTCCCCTCCTCACACAGCCTCCGCCCCATCCCATGGAGGAGCAAGTGCGGCCGGGCCGTGGGGTCACGCGCCAGGAAACGCTGCCCATTACGCTTCATGTCTCATCGTCTCTCCGACCGGTCCGTCTGCCACCCCAGACGGCAGCGAGGTGCCCCACCGGTGGCCGGATCCACACGCCGGCGGCCAACAAGCAAATCAAGAGACCAGGGGCAAAGGCTGTGTTCCACGTATGTGGGTCACGTGTGTGGCTCCCCAGACATGGGTGCTCATATCTGCTGCTCTGAAAACCAGGAGAGAGGGACCAGGGCGCCACGGCCCAGGGGAAGGACCCGGTGTCAGCCAAGCTGTCCGCACCTGCCACGTGGGCTACAACCCTTGGCTCCGGGGTTCCACGGGAAAGCCGCAAGATGCAGATTAATAAACGGCTCATTGAATGTCCTGCCGAGGGCAGCCAGGCCGCCCCTCCATGCCGTCCCTGTGATACCCGCCGAGGGGAGGATTCCTGGACGCTTGTTGGTCATGGTGCGGATCAAAGGTAATTGCGACATTGATGAATCACCGGCTGCCGGATCAGTTAGGAAGCAAAATCATTAAATTCCTTCCCAATATTTTCACCACAAATAAATTACAGTCAAGGCGTGGGTGTGTTTTAATTTGCCGGATAGGATGGAGAGAGAAAGGCTGTGGGGGGCTCGAGTTTGCATCCCTCTCTTTCCCGTCCGTCCCTGTGGGTGAGCCCGGCCTGCAAGGAGCCGGCAGCTGAGGCCTGGCAAAGGTGAACAGGTGCGCAGGCTCCCAAGGGGCCAGGTGCCAGAGTCCTGGGCATTCTTGCCACTTCCAAGCCCAGGGTCTCCTGCCCAGCCCCTCCCAAAGCAAGCCGCTGGCCTCTGCCCGCCGCAGAGGGTGCGGGCTCTCTGTCAGGGCCATGACAGAGCCTACATACCAGCGCCTACATACCAGCCCTGACCAGTGACACCTGCCTCTTCCTGTAGGTTTGCCTTGGGGGTCTGTCTGCGGCTGGCTTTAGGTTATTTTCAATGAAACACCCGAAGAAATTCGTTGTCGCCTCGGGTGGAGCCCATCATCCCCTTCTAACCTCCACAGTGATTGCCCTGGGCAGGGGCTGGGGCTGGGTTTGCGGGTGACTGGACCCCTCGGGGCGGTGCTGGGACAGCTCCCTGGATTCAGGGCTTCAGCCCGACCTGAGGTTGTGAGCCTGAATCTCACAGGGGAAGTCTCCTTAAGCAGCGCTCCCCAGCGCCTCTGCCGTCAGAGGTGATTTGGGGGCTGTTGGTGGACCAGTGCCACGCTTGGCCACACCACGTGCCTGTGTTCCTGGGAGCAGGCGGTGGAAGGAGGGGCAGAGCCGCGGACTCATGGGGAACCGGCCCCCAAGGCTGAGCACCCAGCTAGAGAGAGAGAACTTCAGCCACAGGATCGAGTTTGACGAGCCCCTGGCCGTGCGGCCTGATGGGAATGAGAACAGGACCAGGACGGAGCAGAGCAGTCTGGGGGAGGGGACGGGAAACCAGGGGCCTTTCAGGGAGAGCGCCCCCACCCCCCCACCCCACGCTCCGCTCTCGACCTAACCCAAGCCTTCCTGGTGAGCAAGAGACTCCAAGAGGCACCTTGGCTGGCGCGGCCCAGTGGCCAACCCCAGGGCCCCCGGCTCTGCGGAGGGGTGCGTGAGAGGCGGCACGGGCGGCTACACACTGGGAGGGCTACTTCCCCTCATAATTTCCCAGGAAACGTCGCACAATTGTCCTTTCTCTTCCCTTGCTTAGAACGTGAACTGACCATTTTTTAAAAAACAAAAACAGGCCAGTTGTAAAAGAAAACCGTGGCACCTTGCCCGGGTGATCCCTTCTTCACGGAGGGCGGGAGCGGCTGCTGTTGATAGATGGACGCCCTTGACGCCGGACTGGGTGGAGACCACACCCGCACCTCGTCTCCGCTGGGGATGGATTTTCCAGACAGGGAAGGAGCAGTCTGGGGTGTGTGTTTTCTTGTAAGACGGTAGAACAAAGGAGTGGGGAACCCGAGCAGGCCGTGGAAAATGGGCAGACAGCGGGGTCTCCGTGCTCACAAGCCAAGGCCACCACGTACAGCTGGGCAGGTTGTACACTGCACGAGGCCTTCCAGCTGAAGCAGCAGATGGACACTGAAAGCTTCCATCCTCTGCCCACGAGCCGCCCCTCATTCCAAGGTGCCCAGGGGCATGAGCTGGTCACCTGGGGGTGCCCACAGGGCTGTCCGCCCCGAGGAGGTGCCTGCTTCTAAACCGTACGCAAACACCGTACAGCTCCGCCTCAGAACCAAAGGAGGGCGCGGCAGCCTCCCCCCCACCAACACCGGCCAAGCCAGGGGGGCTCTCGGCAAAACCCAGAGAGGCCATCAGAGGGCCCCGGGGGTGGACGCCATGGCACAGCGAGTTACACTGCCCTCGCAGAGCCATCGGGGAGCACCAGGCGAGTCCCGGCTGCTCCACTGCCAGTCCAGCTCTCTGCTGATGGGCTGGGAAGGCAGCAGAGACGGCCCGAGTGTCTGAGACCCTGCCACCGCCACGGGAGACCTGGCTGGCGTCCCTGGCTCCTGGCTTCGGCTCAGTGGGGGACCCTACAAGGGCAGAGTCGAGTGCAGAATCCCCTCTTCTCCAAGGGGCACGGACGCCTGAAGCCGTAGTAGGACCAAGCCCTGTGTACACCAGGATCTTCCTCTCGCACACCTGGGGTAAACCAGGCGCAGTAAGACGCGGGCGACAGCTGATAATAAAGCAGAACGACTATAACCACGCATGTAGTCAAGTTACAGCACCGCTGCTGCTGGGCTTGGAGCCACTGGGAACTAAAACAAGGATTCCGTGAGCCCGAGGGCCGCATCACCCACAGCCAATCTGCCGGCAGCGACAGGCAGGGAGCAGACACAGCACGGACGCGGGACGCAGGGTGAGCCGCACCGGGCGGGACGAGGGCGGACAGCAGTGCTGGGACAGCCGAGTCGGTTACTTCTGGGCGGTGCGGGTGTTTGCAGACCACAGGGAAGGAAACCTGGGGGAAGGAGCTCTGGTCGCGGGATGGGGACACTGCGGACCGGGAGCTGCGAAGTTGTTCTTTGGCCCAGTAAAGACAGCTTTGCCCGAGGCCAGCGTTGTGGTGCGGCGTGTTAAACCACCACCTGCCGCACTGGCATCCCACACGGGCACTGGTTCAAGTCCCGGCTGCGCCACTGGATCGGCGCCCTTATGGGATGCCGCTGTTGCAGGTGGCAGCTTAGCCCACTGGGCCACAACAATGGCCCCGGAGTTTTCACCATTTAAAGTCACCATTTCTCATCAACCATGCGTTGTGTGTGTGTGTGTGTGTGAGAGAGATGGTGTGACCGCGTGTGTGACTGTGTGTGTGTGACCGTGTGTGTGTGTGTGTGATGGTAAAACCGGGTGACTGTGTATGTGTGTGTGGCTGTGTGTGTGGGGCTGTGTATGTGTGAGATGATGTGACTAGTGTGTGACTGCGTGAGTAACCATGTGTGTGTGAGTGTGAGTAACCATGTGTGTGTGTGACCATGTGTGTGAGTAACCGTATGTGTGTGAGATGGTGTGACCATGTGTGTATGTGTGTGAGATGGTGTGATACTGTGTGACTGCGTGAGTAACCATGTGTGTGTGAGTGTGAGTAACCGTGTGTGTGTGTGTGATGGTAAAACCGGGTGACTGTGTATGTGTGTGTGGCTGTGTGTGGGGCTGTGTATGTGTGAGAGATGATGTGACTAGTGTGTGACTGCGTGAGTAACCATGTGTGTGTGAGTGTGAGTAACCGTGTGTGTGTGTGTGATGGTAAAACCGGGTGACTGTGTATGTGTGTGTGGCTGTGTGTGGGGCTGTGTATGTGTGAGAGATGATGTGACTAGTGTGTGACTGCGTGAGTAACCATGTGTGTGTGTGACCATGTGTGTGAGTAACCGTATGTGTGTGAGATGGTGTGACCGTGTGTGTATGTGTGTGAGATGGTGTGACTAGTGTGTGACTGCGTGAGTAACCATGTGTGTGTGTGAGTGTGAGTAACTGTGTGTGTGTGTGTGATGGTATAACCGGGTGACTGTGTATGTGTGTGTGGCTGTGTGTGTGGGGCTGTGTATGTGTGTGATGATGTGACTAGTGTGTGACTACGTAACCATGTGTGTGTGAGTGTGAATAACCATGTGTGTGTGTGTGATGGTATAACCGGGTGACTGTATATATGTGTGTGGCTATGTGTGTGGGGCTGTGTATGTGTGTGAGATGGTGTGACTGCGTGAGTAACCCTGTGTGTGTGTGACTGTGTGTGTGAGTAACCGTGTGTGTGTGTGTGAGATGGTGTGACTAATGTGTGACTGTGTGTGTGAGTAACCGTGTGTGTGTGTGAGATGGTGTGACTGCGTGAGTAACCCTGTGTGTGTGACCGTGTGTGTGTGTGTGTGTGTATAATCACTATCGCCACAGGCTGCAGTCAGTGCCCTCACCATCGCACCCGGCCCCCGCGAAGCCTGGCGCCTGCACTGTGTGAGCTTTGGGGGACGAAGCAGCAGTTGAGGCGGGTGAGCACCTGCAGCACCCCAGACTCGGGCTGCCCGCTGACCCTCCTAGCAGTGAGAGGGGCATCAACGCCAGGCCCTCCCCCACCCTCACCTCTACTCTAGGACAATCCGCTGTGTGGGGATCCGCTGTGTGGCTACTCGATCCCACACTGATCTAGGTGTCGCCGCGACGTCAGCATCGTCCTCGGTCATTCGGGAGGCCGCGGCCAGTCAGCGGAAAGGCCTCAAGAGCAAAGCTGACATTTCCCAAGAAGGAAGAAATTCTGCCCAAAATTGCAGCCTCAGCTCCCCCCCCCCCCCCCCACAATGCAGCCCCGGGCACCGGCCCCCCTCTCGGATCAGCATCGCTCAGCCAAACCCAGAGACCTGGAAGCCAGGTGTGTCGGTGAAATCTGTGAACACGGGCGGGCGAGGGTGCTTTGAGATGTTTGTGTAAATGGAATTAAAAGGTAGGCGTGGGTGCTACAGAGTTTGAAACCCTCACAAGTGCTTCCATACAATGCGTCTTCCAGGAACCTCTGCAAACCCCCGTGTGGCCCGCTGAATCGGTTTCTCTGGTGTAACCCTTAGCAACGAACCACCTGAAGGGATGGACGGGGACGCTGAGACTGAGTGGCCTTCTACGGCTGGCCCACGGGCCTTGTGTGCTGGAGCTGAGTTCAAATCCAGGCAGCTCAGTCTCGGGCGACAAAGCCCTCCCGGCCGCCCCGGCCCCTGGTGGATGAGAGGGGTCTGGGGGCACCCAGGGGCTGGCAGGGGGAGGGGCAGCTCTCCGCAGCAGAAGTTGAGTTGGACACTCGGCCACAGCTGGATGTGGGTTGAGCTGGGTCAAGGGTGGCCGTCGGGGACATTAACAAAGCATAACCGGAGGTTTTCGTCCCTGGCCATGATGGATGAGGCCCTCGAAGCCACACACAGAGGCCCACCCTGGGCATCCGATGAAGATTTGTGGACACATTTCCATGAAGGGTCTCCTTCCAGCTCCCACGAGTGTATAAGTCAACCTGCTTCAGACTGAGATCGGAGAACAGGCTGGCGACAGCGTTTGGCCGAGTCGTATACATCAGCCAGCCAAACGGGGACCGACGTCCCTCACGGTCCCAGGTCGTTTGTTGAGAAACATGTCAGGCGCCTGCGTAACCCCAGTGCCTCCCTGGGGGAGAAGCGCCAGGGGCAGCAAGTGCTCACTCGGGCGGCCTCCCCTCTGTCGCCGCGGGGGCCCCCAGCCGGCCGGCCGTGTACCTGCCAACCTCCCAGAACAGATTCGAGCCCCCATCCTTATCAGGGATGCTCTGTGTGTGCAGAGTTTTAAGTGGTCATGGACGCCGTCTCGTCTGAATTTAGTAACAGCCGAGGCGGGCACGGGGGCAGAGGGCAATCCGACATCTCGCTGGTGGAAAGTCAGGGTCTGGCCCCAGGTCACCCAGGCTCATGGCTGCCACCGTCGAGGTGGGATGAGCTGGGACACCCCTTCCCCACCACCACCCACCCTCCATCTGCACATCCCCTGCCTCTGGAGCAGCCGCAGGAGTGGCATCTCTCTCTCTCACACACACACTCTCACACACACACGCGTGTGCACATACAACCCGGTCGGAGGCCAGGGGACTCAGGAACCACTGGAATCTGGGGCTGCCTCCCCGAGGCTGGCCGCCAGGATGCCCTTCAGGCTGAGCCCCTCCGTCAGCCACACTCGGCATCTGCTAGCCCCTCCCTATCAAACATGTCGCTAATACGGAGAGGAGATTCCACGTATTTCACAGGTACAGTTCTTAGAGATAACATGCCTCCCTCCTTCCTCCTTCCTTCTTTTTTCCCCCGTTTAATTTTTCAAAAAAACATGATCTCAATGCACTCCATGAACACAGCCTTCCTGCCCACCAACCATGGCGTTCGACACGTGGAAAGCAGAGACCACAGCTCCCGGAGCACACAGGGCTGGGAACAAGTCACAAGATGTCCGTTTCACTCCTGGACATTTTTCCTATCCGTTAATTACCACCTGTCCGAGGAAGCAGAAGCTACCAGTCTGTCTCGGGACCGGCTTCTTGCAGACAGCGTTCGATCACCGTCACACAAGTAGGGGCAGGGACCCAAGGACCAGGAGGTCAAGGGCCCTACCCAAGGTCCCAGGGGAGGCCTGGGCTGGGATGCTGAGTCCCAAGCCTTCACCCCTCACCTCTCACTGCCCACGGTTTGCCAGGCCCCATCTGTTGTAGAAGCTCCATAGTGTCCACCCTGCCGCCCGGTGTGGCTTCGCCTCGCATTATTGATTTATGAAAGGTCGCGTCACTCTTGCTAGGGCGAAGCACACTTGGAGTGGAAGTCCAGCTGTTCCAGGCGTCAGAGGCTGGGAGGGGCATTGTCACGACCACCCTCACCACGGAAACGAACAGAACTGAGCCAGACGCGTTAGGACCTTGCAACGCTCCCCTGACCCGGCAGGTGGCTGGGGTCACAGGGCAACCCTCGCCCGCCACCTCAGGAAAGCAAGGGCCTCCGTGCAGAGGCAGGCTGACTGGGGGCGGGCCCCGTCAGACCCTGTGGGAGGTCTGCCAACTTTTGAGGGACCGAGTGTGGGCTGGGGAGCCAGCAGGCATTCCCTGGAGCCTCGGGCACAGGTGGAATTCACTCCACGGCCGAGCTGGGCGCCCACCAAGAGATAGGAAAAGGCAGCCCCCCTTCCAGCGTAGGCCTGGAGTATGGAGCAGCAGCCCCCCAGGCAATGGCTGCCCCCCAACACCGAGAGGAAGGGCCTCGAGCCTGGTTACCCTACGGGCACCTGGAAGACCACTGAGGCCTGGCTTCTGAGGGTGTGGGGGAGGAGGCAGGAATCCATCCCAAGGCCAGACTGAGGGCTGTGCGCCAGGCAGGGTCGCAGGTACCTGGCTGGGACAGGGACACATTGAGGACCACGAGGAAGAGCCCAGCGAACGGCAGGGCTCTGACGGTGAAGGAAGACAGAGCAGAGATGGGCAGGCATGGAGGAACCCCCACGAGCAAGGCAGCCCAGGCCCAAGCCAACACCAGAGGATGCCGGGGGAGGGGCGGTGGGAAGAGGGGCGCCCTCAGTAACCACAGCAACCACAAGCGACACCCAGCCGACTTCCCAAATACAGCAACTCCCGGATGTTGAGGCTGTGCACCTGAGCCTCCACTGGCCCACGGAAGACGTGCGGCTTTGGATGAAACACGGGGCGAAGCGAGAAGGAGCCACTCGCCGTGCCCAGGTGGTGGAAGGTTCCACAGTGATCAATACGTGAGGACCGCAGTGGAATGAGGACGCCCTGCGCTACCCCAACGGGATATCAGCAGGGGAGTGACACTACAAGGGGTCAGCATCGCGGCACAGCTGGTTAAGCCACCGTCTGCCACACGCAGCCCGCGTGGGCACCGGGTTCCTGTCTCCACACCTGCACTCCGATCCCACCCCCCGTTCAGGCGCCTGGGGAAGCAGCAGGAGATGGCCCAAGTGCTTGGGTCTCTGCCAGCCACACGGGAGACCTGGAAGAAGCTCCTGGCTCCCACCTGGCTCAGCCCTGCCATTGCGGCCATCTGGGGAGTGAACCAGCAGATGGAAGACCTCTCTCTCTCTCTGTAACTCAACTGTAAAAGGCTTGGCTTTGCTGTATGCAGATTCTACCTTAATGAGAAGTGGGGGCAGAAAGGGGAAGTTGTGTCTCTCCCGCACATGGAAGGAGCCACCCCTCTGGAGAGGCACTGAACACAGACACGGAAATCAAAATTCGGCGGCTCCGGCCGGCAAGCTGAGAGCCAGGGGCCGCCTCCCCCGCGCAGGAGAGCCTGGCGGGTGTCGCCGGGTGCTGAAGGCACAGAGACATCTTCTCCAACACGACACAGGATGCCTCAGGCCTTGTCTACACAGCATGGCGCCAGCTCAGCCATTCTCAGCGGGGAGCTCTCGCCATGAGGGGGTACACAGGGTGGGACGGGTCCAGCACGCCTGGGATCCAGACTCAGGGATGTGGAGGAAACCCTGGCGGAAGCTTTGGCGTCAGGTCCAAGAAGCTACACTCCCCAGAACAAACAGGTTCTGTCTGGTTCTAGCTGGTTCTAGAGAGCCTCACACATAAAGCTTCAATAACCTGGCATGGGAAACACAGGATGGGGTCCAGAAACAGGGGGCAGCTGAGCCACCGGCGGAAGCACTGGCTGGCTGGGTGCAAGCACCGCTCCCCTAGGAAACCCGCGCTTCCCCTGGGGTCCTTCCGGGGCTGCAGGACCCGCCTGTCCTGGTCCCCGCCACCCAGGGTACACCTCTGTGTCGCTGACCGCCCAGAATGCCCCTTAGCTCTCTCCCCCCACCTGCCCGTCATCCCTGTGCCCCGTCCCCCACCACTGGCTCAGCTCATCTCCCTACAGCGTGTTCTGCACGGGCAGTCTCAGGCCAGCACCCCCGACTCCCAAAATCCGGCACCACCTGCTCACTGCCATCGCCTGCAGCCCACACCCCCTTCCCCGGGGCCACACTGTGGGCCTGGGGCATCACCCAGGTGGAGACGGCTTCGTGTGCTCCAACAGGTGCACCTGTCAATCACCACCATCTCCTCCCCACCGTGGCCCACTCCCCCGCCCGCTGGCAGCCCCCTCTCCCAAGTCGGCGGTTCGGATCCCACATCCACCTCCTCTGTCCCCTCCCCGGCCCTTCCATTTTTTTTTTTGAAAGATAGATCACTAAAGCCCACCACGCACCCTGCTTCACCTGTGCAGTTAGGCGGGGTGCAGGTGGGCTGCCCAGGGCCAGCGTGGGGCCCAGCTTCCCGAGAACGCCCACCAGAGCTTGGGGTGGGCAGGTGGTCCCTGGCTTCCCCACGAGCAGGCCTGAGGTCTGGGCCATGCCCGTCGAGGGGGCTATAAACACCAGGCCCAGGGCTCGTTCTCCACCGCCACGCCACGCACCGGCGAGGGCCACAGTCGCCAGGACCTGGGTGTCCGTCTCAGGCCTGGGTCTCTGGTGGGGGGTCTGGTTTGGGCTTGGTTAAACTTGTTTGCTAAAACTCACGGCATGTCGGTTAATTTCCTAAACCTCTGGGAAAACAAGCCAGGAAACAAATCAGCCTCCGATTCTTTTTCTCTCCACTTTCCTGGAACGAAAGAGAAAGGAGCGCGTGCCCACGGTGGCTGACTCACAGCCCCGCTCTCCCCGCGCGGTGCGAGGCGGCTGCACAGCCCCCTAGGGGCTCGAAGCCCGCTCCTTTCAACAGGTTTCACTAAGAGCGCCTCGCCAGCCACAAAGGCTCAGGCAGAGCTCAGTGCCGGCGGACTCGGGGGCTCGTCACCATGGCGCCCGCTGGGAAGATTCTTGGGGCGGGAGGAACAATATCCTATCTTGTCAACTCTTTGCTTAAGAGCCCGAGTGCCCTCGCCACCTCCCCAAGTTGCATTTACCTTGGCCTTGAAGAATCGGGCGGTTCTGCGCCACTGTCTAGAAAATCTTTTATTTATTTATTTATTCTTTTTTTTAAAGCTAGCAAGAGGTAAATGTAACAGGTAGCAGTGGAGGTCTGTTTGAAAAGGCTAAACCCCAGCTAAGCACATAAATGACACCCACAGCCTTTTATCCCAAAGCCCGGGGAGCCAAATGCATTAAACACAGGCTGCCATTGTTAGCTCATTAAGTCCAACAAATAAGTAGGAACGAAAATGCCTACACATCGTGGGCCCTGGTGAAGCTATGTGGGAATGGGTCAGTTTATTAATGCCACCAACTCTGAAGCCACCAGCAGGAAGATTCCTGGAGCAATCCAGGCCCACCTGTCACAGCCGTGGGCTCGGGAAAGCTAAGTGGACACGGCCTGCACCCTCCCCCACCCCGGCCCCAGCCCTGCGTCCCTGGCACGGGAAGCCAGAGAGCCTAATCTGCAACTCTGGAAGCTGGATGAGGAGATAAAGCCCCGGCTTTGAGACAGAAAGCGGCTGGGCTGCGGGCAGGAACCGTGCACAGGTCCCTCGCCGGCGCTCCGGAAGTCGCCAGGGGTTCCAGGCTGCAAGGCGAGACTGCTAAGTTGCTCCTGGCACGTCGCACAGAGCTTATCAATTATTCATGCAACTGGGTAAACAGAGATTTATCTTGTAGCATGAAACAGGAGATAAAAATTCCATTTCGGGGTTGGGGGGAGACGAACCCCTGAATGTTAATTGTGAATAAGTCAGGTCTTGTGCTCGGGGCGTGGGGGGCACTTGGAAGACTCCCCTGCCCCCCGTCTTGCTTTTCCCACCCCCACCCAGTCCACAGGGCCTCTGTGACCGAAGTCAGGCCCCAGCCGCCAGCCCTGCCCCAACAACGGTGTCTTCAGGGTGTTTCCATTTAAAATCCACTTCTACCTCTGCCCCGCAAACCTAGGGGTGGGAAGTTTACCCACAGGACCCGAGCAAGACCCAGACGACGAAAAAAATCCACAGCGCAAGAGGCGCAACCAGAGGCCCGGCTTTGTCCTCGGTGCCGGCCCCGCCCCCTCTGCTCCACACAGGCTCCTAAAGGCTGAGCCGTGAACCTCAGGAGTGAAACCCGGGAGTGAGTGGGTTGTTTCGGCATTCATGTTAAGTTTGGCTGTAGATTTGAAAATGTGTGTGTGGCGTGCACAGAAAAAAGTGTGCGTCCAGGTGTCAACAGGGTCACACAGCTGTGTGTGACGCCATCTCTCTCCTTTCTACCTTGTGTTTTCCAAATAGCATACCCGGGCACTATTAATTTTATAATGGGAGGGGATAATAAACTTTATGCTTTTAAAAGACTGTGTTAGAAGCATGCTTTGACTTCTGAGACAGGAGGACGGCAGTAAACGTTATGCATGTGGACTGAAATCACACACCTTCCAGAACATTCTATTTCCCTTCCTCCAACAACGCAGAGCTGTGGTCACGATGGGTTGGCCTGTCCTCGTCACCCAGCTGGTGGATGGGCACGGAGAGGTGGGGCCCGGGCCCAGCGCCCGTCCGAAAGCACCCACAGGTGCAGGGAGGCGCGGGAAGCTGGCGCCTGGCCCCTGCTCCATGGCTCGGGCACAGCAGCCTCCAGGGGAGAGCCGGAGGACTCAGGAATCCGGGTCGTGCAGGACCACCGCTGCCATCTGGTCAACCCTGCCGTGCCTCGGTTTCCCACAGTCAGGAAGAAGGAGTCCGAATCGGCTTCCCCTCTTCCTTATCTCAACGTTTGGACCTCGGGTCCAGAAAGCTGCGTCCAGATTCCCAAGGTCGCGGGAGCTGGCAGCCTGGGACTCTTGTTTGTCTTCCTTCCCCCTCTACGAAGCATCCCCCCTCCGTGCGCGTGTGCTGCCTCCGCTGCTGCGGGCGGGGGACGGAGCCCCCGGCACACCCGCAAGTGGGCGGCGCCTGTGGGCTTCCGGGAACGAGCTCTGCTCTCCTGCTCCCGCCCCGAGTCACGGCACCTTCTAGACCTCTCCATGTCGCCCTGTGTCTCCCCGCTGGTCCTGGCAGCGGACGAAGACCACAGAGAGACGCTGTGCGGGAGCTGCGAGGCCTGGGGAGCAGAGGCCTCAAAGGAGGCCCCCGAGGAACCATCTAAAACCCAGTGGCCAGGATGACGGCCGCGGGCTCTCCCGGTCCACCAGCCTGCGGTCCTGAGCCCCTCTGAAACAAACCTAACGCCTCCCTGGCTCCTCCACAGGCCCCCCCGAGGAGCCTCACTCTTTGGATGAACAACACAAGGCTCAGAGGCTGCCCCGCGCCTGGCAGCCCGCGAACGGCAGCCCCAGAGTGTGAACCCCAGTCCGCGCCCAAGGCTGACCTTCTCCCGCCGGACAGGCAGCCCCTCCTAGATCCCCCCCCCCCGGAATTGTTCTTGCTTCTTGAGGGAGGCGGACAGGGCCAACCCGTTGTACCGACCGTGCGCCAGCCCTGGTGTGCCCGCGCCTTCCGTGGCAGAGGGAGCTCTCAGGCGAAGCCAGTCCCCATCTAGGCTCCAGTGGCCGCCAGCTGTGCCACCTTCAGCCTCTGCAGGGGCACCGGGGCTGTGAAGCCGGCATCCGGCGCCGAATGCCTGCCCCGTGGACATTGTCCCTGGTTCCCACAGGGCGGCCTGGCGTTACCCCATGTACAGAGCTGGGAACTGAGGTTCAGAGGGACCCTAAAGCGGGGAGCAAGGGGGGCTCAAACTGTGAGGAAGCAGCCCTGGAGGCACCGGCCTGCACTCGTCCTGGGCTGAGCGCACTGCCCTGTGTGTGGGGTCCCCCTTGCCTCCTCCTAGCCCTGGCTCTGGAGGCACCGTCCTGCACTCGTCCGGGGCTGAGCGCACAGCCCTGTGTGTGGGGTCCCCCTTGCCTCCTCCTAGCCCTGGCTCTGGAGGCACCGGCCTGCACTCGTCCTGGGCTGAGCGCACAGCCCTGTGTGTGGGGTCCCCCTTGCCTCCTCCTAGCCCTGGCTCTGGAGGCACCGGCCTGCACTCGTCCTGGGCTGAGCGCACTGCCCTGTGTGTGGGGTCCCCCTCGCCTCCTCCTAGCCCTGGCTCTGGAGGCACCGGCCTGCACTCGTCCTGGGCTGAGCGCACAGCCCTGTGTGTGGGGTCCCCCTTGCCTCCTCCTAGCCCTGGCTCTGGAGGCACCGGCCTGCACTCGTCCTGGGCTGAGCGCACTGCCCTGTGTGTGGGGTCCCCCTCGCCTCCTCCTAAGCCCTGGCTCTGGAGGCACCGGCCGTCACTCGTCCGGGGCTGAGCGCACTGCCCTGTGTGTGGGGTCCCCCTTGCCTCCTCCTAGCCCTGGCTCTGGAGGCACCGGCCTGCACTTGTCCTGGGCTGAGCGCACTGCCCTGTGTGTGGGGTCCCCCTTGCCTCCTCCTAGCCCTGGCTCTGGAGGCACCGGCCTGCACTCGTCCGGGGCTGAGCGCACTGCCCTGTGTGTGGGGTCCCCCTTGCCTCCTCCTAGCCCTGGCCCCGGAGACTTGCTGTGTGCGGGGTCCCCCTTGCCTCCTCCTAGCCCTGGCTCTGGAGGCACCGGCCTGCACTCGTCCTGGGCTGAGCGCACTGCCCTGTGTGTGGGGTCCCCCTTGCCTCCTCCTAGCCCTGGCTCTGGAGGCACCGTCCTGCACTCGTCCGGGGCTGAGCGCACAGCCCTGTGTGTGGGGTCCCCCTTGCCTCCTCCTAGCCCTGGCTCTGGAGGCACCGGCCTGCACTCGTCCTGGGCTGAGCGCACAGCCCTGTGTGTGGGGTCCCCCTTGCCTCCTCCTAGCCCTGGCTCTGGAGGCACCGGCCTGCACTCGTCCTGGGCTGAGCGCACTGCCCTGTGTGTGGGGTCCCCCTCGCCTCCTCCTAGCCCTGGCTCTGGAGGCACCGGCCTGCACTCGTCCTGGGCTGAGCGCACAGCCCTGTGTGTGGGGTCCCCCTTGCCTCCTCCTAGCCCTGGCTCTGGAGGCACCGGCCTGCACTCGTCCTGGGCTGAGCGCACTGCCCTGTGTGTGGGGTCCCCCTCGCCTCCTCCTAGCCCTGGCTCTGGAGGCACCGGCCGTCACTCGTCCGGGGCTGAGCGCACTGCCCTGTGTGTGGGGTCCCCCTTGCCTCCTCCTAGCCCTGGCTCTGGAGGCACCGGCCTGCACTTGTCCTGGGCTGAGCGCACTGCCCTGTGTGTGGGGTCCCCCTTGCCTCCTCCTAGCCCTGGCTCTGGAGGCACCGGCCTGCACTCGTCCGGGGCTGAGCGCACTGCCCTGTGTGTGGGGTCCCCCTTGCCTCCTCCTAGCCCTGGCCCCGGAGACTTGCTGAGTGGAAGCGTTAAGTTCACAATCAGGCCTTCTGATTGAGCACTGAGCTCATCCTGTGTAGTTTATTTGTTCATTCATTCGTTCACAAACACGTGGCAGGCCCCTGTCACGCACCAGCTGCCAGCTAGGCTCGGGGTGCACAAGTGCAACGGGGAACAAGATGGACAGCACGGTCACTACCGGAGAGGACCCTCAATGTCAGTCTCCCGGTGAAGGGGGCTCTGCCCAGGGGTGGCGGTAGGGCCCCCCACCTCAGTGTCTCCGTCTGCAATGTGGGCGCAGCTGTGAGGACCAGGCAGACCGTGGCCCTGGCTGGCGTGCTCACCCCGTGGGCAGGAAGGCTCACCGAGAGGGGCCGGTTCTCCCGCTGCCCGCCTGCCTTCCCTCCGTAGCTATTTCTGGCTTTTAAAAAATCTCCTTGCTTGACGGTTTGCTCGAGGCGAGAAAGGAAGCACCGCAGCCTGGGTGTTTTGTTCGTCTGTTGTTCTTCCTATACTTGCATGTTCGTGGTTTCAGCCCTGCGTCGTCTCTGGCCAGTGCTCGGTGTGGGCGAGTTAGCACTCAGAGGGACACTGGACAAAGCACGGTTCTCCCATAGAAACTTGGTCACTGGCATGGAGCTCCCTTCCCAACCCAGCGTCATGGCTGCGAGGAAACCGAACTGAAGTCCGCTGCTCTGGAAATCGAACAAGCACAGAGATCACTGATGCTCTCGGGGACTGTGAACAGATGACCTTGTCCGGGGAGGCTCCCCGGCCGCTCGGCATGCCCCAGCCGCCGCGCCGGCCAGCTGTCCCCTTCCCTCTGGCTGCTGCTGCGTTTGAGAGAACCAGCTCAAGGCAAACAGAGCAGCTTCCTCGATTTCAAAACCATCTGCCTGGCGAAGCTCGCAGAAGCCGCACGGGGAGAAATGTCTGGGCGCCGTCTTGGACGTTAACGACGCTAACGAGAGCTCTAAGCCAGAGTCAGCCCTGGTAAAGCCTCCACGAGGCAGTGGTTCCCCGCCAGAGCCGCTCTGGGAAATGAAGGCACACGGCCCCGTGCCACGGGGAGCGGAGCTTTCACATCAGTTCCAGGGGCCGGCGTCGCGGCGCCGTGGGTTAAGCTGCTGCCTGCCACGCTGGCAGCGTAGGGAATGCCAGAGCGAGTCCCGGCTGCTCTGCTTCCGATCCAGCTCCCTGCTAACGCTCCTGCGAGAACAGCAGAGGATGGTGCAGGAGACTGGGCCCCTGCACCCACCTGGGAGACAGGTGGAGTGCCGGACCCCCAGCTTAGCCTGGACCAGCCCCAGCGGTAGCAGCCATTTGGCGAGTGAGCCAGTAGATGGAATCTCTCTCTCTCTCTCTCTCTCTCTCTCTCTCTCTCTCACTGCCTTTCAAATAAATCTTTTTTAAACATGAGTTTGAACTTGAGGCTGATCAAGCTCGAGAGAAGGAACTGAAATCAGAAGCTAGCCCACGAGGCGGCTGTCTGTGGCTGGGGGTTGGCGTGGCCGTTCCCTAGACGGCCCTCAGGAGCCTTCCGAGCAAAGCCAGCCTGGTGGCCTCTGGATTCTCAGGTGGCTTCCGAAAGGCCACCTGTGTCCAGCAGGCAGGCCGCAGGGAAAGTGCCAATGGCAAACCCGATGATGACCTGGCTGCAGGGACAACCCATGATGCAGCGGGTGCTGCTGGAGCAAGATGGTGCCTGTCCATGACCTCTGCCTGTGCACCTGGGGCTGGGCTGGGCTGCATGGAATCTGCTGGTACGATGCAGGGAGCCCGACAGCCCTGGGTCCTACCCTGGCTTTGTTACCTTCCTGTCTATCACCTGTACCCACCTGAGTCTCCAACAGTGACTCGGGAATGGTCAGGGCCCAGGGGTGCTGGAGGGGTTGAACAGGGTGGTGTGTGGCCAAACCCAGTGGAGCCTCTGTGCTGTCACAGTCAGGCCCTCCTCGCACTCCCCAGAGGCAAGGAGAAGGCAGCAGGCTCTGGGCGAGTCTCCTTGCGTCTGTCCACACTGGGCAAGCGCTGAACTTCCCTCCTGCTCTGCTCTTCCGTGCACCCGGAAAGAAGACCCGGGCTGTGGGAGCGACGGCAGCAGCAGCCACAGCTCCTCCTTGCATTGCCCCTGCAGGTGCAGGGGCCGGCTCAGCCCTCCTCGCATGCTGCCCCCCACCCCGAGGCTCCCCAGCCCCACACTGGGTGCTGCTGCTGACGGCGCTCCTGGCGGGGGAGGGATGAAGGGGGTGGGGGAGCTGTCTGGCAGAGTCTGGCAGAGTCCCAGCCCAGGAGTGCGTGTTGGGCACCGTTCACAGATGTGGCCGTGCCATTCCCGCCCTCCTGGACACCACAGTCACATTCAATGTGCACTGAGCCATGGATCACAGAGGGGTGAGCAGGATCCCGAGCCGGTCCACGGACATCCAGGAAGGCCCCTCGGGAGGGAGACGTGGAAACCGGAGCTGGGAAAGAGAGAAGGGGTCAACCAGACAAGGGGGGACGCCCGGAGGGGACTGGCGTGTGCCACGGCCCGGGCACGGGGCCAGAGTGAGGTGTTCCAGGAGCCAGAGGAGGTGGGGGGCCGGCAAGCAGGGAGTGAGGGTCCCGGGGACGGACAAGGGCGGAGGCTGGCAGGAGCTGAGTCCTGGGTCGCACTGGGGTGGGCGGGGGAAACAGGAGGAGCTGGGGGCTTGGGAGGAGCTGGGGGCTCGGGAGGAGCTGGGGTTATGTCAAGGGCAAAGGAGGGTCCGTGGATGGACTTGAAGCAGAGGAGGAAGGTGATGTCTCTGGACACAGTGGACCCACATCCGGGCTGCTCAGGCATCCAAAAACAGGCTGTTGATTGAAGAGGGAGTTGGCCTGGACTCGCCCCCAGCCCCAGCGATCTCCAGATCTCAGCCCAGACACCTGCTATCCGCCACTCCTGCCCCCTCCAGCGCATTGCAACCATGCTGCCGGTGCGCAGCGCTCACTGCGCCTGCAGGGCAGGTTCTCCTCGTCTCACAACATTCCCGGAGCTTAGGCTACTCTCCGTCCCTTTCTGGCCTCTGCCTCTGCCCTGTCCGAACACACAAAATGAACGCAAGTGTAGAGACGGACGCGCACGCACCGGATCACCAATTTGGGCGTTAATCTCAGCAGACTCTGGGTGCAGCGCAGTCGCAGGCACCAAGCTCTGCCCGTCTCCCCGCCTGTGCTCTCGTCCCCGGCTGGCCTCACCTGCCTGCACCTCCCAGACAAGCTGTCCCCCTACCCAGAGGATGGCGGCCACCAGGCCAGAAGCCTGGAGCCCCTGGAGGGTGCGGTCCTAGAAAAGTCTGCCCGTCGGCCACATTCCCCACCACCACCACTCCTGTACACGCTGCTCCTTCTGCTTCCAATGCTGTTCCCAGCTGCGGCCGCCTCTTCACCTGGTGAAGTGTGTGTTCTTTCTCCCAGGTGGCCTGTGACGGCTGGCACCGCCTGCCCCACGCCCAGGTGGCCTGTGAGGGCAGCACTTCCTGCGTCCTGGCCAACCTTCCCCATGGTCGTCCTTTAAAGCTCTGCCTCACGGCTCTGCCGGGTGGCTCTGAGTGGCAGCTGCAGCCAGAGGCGGGAGGAGCACCTGTTTGCTGTTTCCTGGCCCCCTGACTGCTTGCCTAGCAAATACCTTGTCTGTTGTTCATCTTTATATAGAACTTCGTTTTAAAAAAATATTCTATTTGTTTATTGGAAAGCAGAATGACAGAGAGAGAGGGAGAGGGTGAGGGCAAGAGAGAGAGAGAGGTGTTCCATCCACTCTTTGATTCCCTAAATGGCTGCAAGAGCGGGGTCAGGGTCAGGCAAGAGCCAGGAGCCAGGAGCTCCATCCGGGTCTCCCACGTGGATGCAGGGGCCCAAGCACTCGGGTCGTCTTCCACAGGAGCAGCAGCAGGGAGCTGGCTTCACCAGCTGTGCCTCAATGCCAGCCCCCAAACCGGACTTTCAGGAAAACCCTTTTTCTTACTGGTGTGTAAGCGCTCTTTCTGCCTAAGAGGCTGCTTCCTGTAAGTGCCACAGGGACCATCAGCAACCATGCATGTCCCCGAGAGGAGGGCTGGTGGCTAGGGAGCCCTACCGTGGACCATCCCCTCTGAGGGGGGGGGGGAGGGAGAGGGAGAGAGAGAGGGAGGGAGAGGTAGAGAGAGGGAGAGGGGAGGGGAGAGGGAAGGAGAGGGAGAGAGAGAGGGAGGGAGGGAGGGAAGGGGAGAGGGAGAGGGAGAGAGAGGGAGGGAGGGAGAGAGAGGGAGGGAGGGAAGGAAGGGGAGAGGGAGAGGGAGAGGGAGGGAGAGGGAGGGAGGGAGGGAGAGAGAGGGAAAGAGAGAGGGAGGGAGGTAGAGACATCTCCCATCCACTGGTTTGCTCCCCGCATGCCTGACAGCCAGGGCTGGGCCAGGCCGAGGCCAGCAGCCAGAGCTCCATCCAGGTCTCCCACGTGGAAGGCAGGGACCCACGTGCTGAGCCGTCTGCTGCTGCCTCCCGGGGTGCATTAAGCAGGAAACTGGCTCAGAAGCGCGGGAGCCAGGACTCAAACCAGGCGCTCACACATGGGATGCAGGCGCCCTGCAGTGGCTTAGCTGCCGGGCCCATTTAACAGGAGAGGAGACTGAGGCCCTGGGCTCAAGTTGCCCAGCCACAGGCCCGGCGGCTGGGATCTGTGGGCCCCGGAGCTTCAGGCCTCTGCACCCCATCTCCCGCGCAAGCGCAGCACCAGTTTCGTGCAAGAACCTCCTGCCCAGCTGTCTGGAAGGTGAAAGCGAAGATCGGGCCCCCAGGCCTCTGGGCCGACTGTTTGCAGAACACACGGTAGCAGCGGGCAGACCACAGACATGCTAACGAGAACTGGCTTCCAAGTCCCCACTTAAATGCTAATCTGTGAGTTGTTGAAGAGAGAAGGACCCTAACTGTCCACATGTGAAAACTGCAAAAGTGCCAGCCCTGGAATGCCACTGCCCAGGGTCAGGTTCCAGCGGCCACGGACTTGCTGGCCGTCTAAGCCCGCGGAACCCAAGCTGGCCCCTATGTCTGTCCTGCAGGGCGAGACTGGGCGTGGAACGCGTGGCCCACAGCGCGGGCTCAGTCGATGTCAGATGCTCATGGAGGGGACAGGACACTGCCCCATGAGTTCTGATCTTGGGACCAAGCCACCCTGCTTCTTGGGGGTAGCTGCACGTGGCATTCTGGGACATCGGGAACCTGGCTGGAGAGGAAGGGACAGGAATGGCGCTGGACTGGTAGGAGGAGGTGAGGGCGTGGTCAGAAGCCCAGTTCCTGGCCCCACTGGGGACACAGGTTGCTTTGCCAGGAGGTGCAGCCAGAGGGTCCCCTCTGCTGGGGGCGCTGAGACCCGTGTCTCTGGGAAGTCTGCGTTGGTGTTCCGGGACTGCCCCTGAGAAAGTTCCACGAATCAGGTGGCTTAGAACAACAGAAATTTACCGCCTTACAGTTCTGGGGCCGGAAATGCAAAGCCAAGGTGCCAGCAGGGCCGAGCCCCCTCTGCGGCCAACAGGGCCGAGCCCTCCCTGGCTCTTGTGGCTTCTGGTGTCGCCAGCTGTCCTTGGCGTTGGTGGCTTTAATGCCTCCCTCTCAGCTCTGCCTCGGCCCCCTGCAGCTCTCTCTCCCTGTGTGTCCCTGCCACTGTGTCCCAACTCCTCTTCTTATAAGAACCCCAGTCACAGTGGACTTAGGGCCCACCCTCACCCTGACCAGTGGCACCTGCAACGGCCTGCTCTCCTAACGAGGCCGAATTCTCAGTGCTGGGGACACCAGCACATCTCACAGGGGGACGCAAGTCTCCCCAGCACCAAGTGCTGCACCCACGGGGCCCACGGGGCTGAGTGGGATGGCACCGGATCCTCTGGGAAGTAAGGGTTCAGGGAGTCTCATGATCACCCCCAGCGGAGAGGAGACAGGGACAGAGCCCAGCAAGCGACACCCAGGGCCCCGGAAGGAAGGGAGGCCGGAGACCAAAGCCCGTGTTCTCTCAGTGACACCGCCAGAGCGTCGTGTCACTTCCTCACAGCTACTCGGTGATACAGGTACCGCTAAGACCGTCACTGGACACCTGAGCCAGGGCACTCCCAGGAGCCTGGGAGGACTGCAGCCTTGTGGGCTCGTGGCAGCCCAGTGGCCACCCTGAGCGTGAGAGACAGCAGAGCGACAAGCCCAGAGGGCCCTGCTTCCTGCCGGCCGCGGGTGCTGAGACCCCGTGTGTGTGGTCAGCTCAGGGGCAGGGAGGCCGAGCAGCGACAGCGGGGTCCTTTGCCAATGCCAGGGAGAGGCACTGGGCGCCTGCGCCTTCGGGGTCTCATTAGGGACAGCGCTGTCCCTAACGTCCCCTCCCCCATCTCGAGTTGAAGGGCCACTGCGGTGCACCTGCCGCCTTGGCCGGCACAGGCCCCACTCCCCTTCCTTTGGCTGCAGCAGTGACAACCTCGGAGACCCCTGACCTGGGCCCTGGTCAGTCCGGTGCCTCACTTCTGCCTGGGTCTGGGTCTCTGGGAGCCGACAGGAAGCTCTCCGGGACCTGGAATCCCAACCCCGTGCAGTCCCAAGTTTTCAACACAATGCCGTAACACTCATTTCACCGTCAGTGGGAGTTACTGCTCAATGGAAACCTTCATCGGCGTCCCATATATGGGACGATACTGCGGTAAACAAGGGGACCGGAGGCTGAGTGTGTTCCTGTCCCCGGAGTGTAGACGGGGAGGGGGAGTCCTGGGGAAATGCAGCGTCTATCCCATCAGCCGGGTCCCCAGAGCGTCCCTGGGTCAGTGGGCACCCGTGCCCCTCCGAGGAAGCCATGTGTAGCCCGCGTGAGTCACCTGTGGTTTCTGTAGCTTCTAACCAAAGAGCTCTGGGCGCTCAGCGCGTCAGCGCCCCTTGTCCGTGAGCCCGAGTGTTCAATGTGCACAAAAAAAACCAGTCTGAACTGCCCTCCCGAGCTTCCATACTGAATTATGCAGAAGAGGGGGAAGAAGGCCGAACTCACAGCCAAGCCGGCTGCTCCCAGGGGGCGCCTGGTGGGAGAGCACAGCATGGCTGTGTCCAGCTTGGAGCCACCAGCGACCCTGGCAATGAGAATGCTCTCCCTCTTTGCACACGAGAGCTGGGCTGGCATGGGCGCTCCCAGGCTGGCTGTGGTTTCCAGATAGGCTACTGTGTGGACCGTGAGCGTCTACCAAATTCCCAAAGACTCCAGGGTCCTTAAGAGCAACCCGTGGTTTAACAAACTTAAAAACCGACTGCCAGGGCTGGCACTGTGGTGCAGCGGTCAACCCTCCACCTGCAGCGCCGGCATCCCACATGGGTGCTGGTTCTAGTCCTGGTTGCTCCTCTTCCGATCCAGCTCTCTGCTGATGGCCTGGGAAAGCAGTGGAAGATGGCCCAAGTGCTTGGGTGCCTGCACCCATGTGGTAGACCCGGAGGAAGCTCCTGGCTCCTGGCTTCGGATTAGCTCAGCTCTGACCGTTGTGGCCATTTGGAGAGTGAACCAGCGGATGGAAGACCTCCAGCTGGAAGAAACCGGCAGGGAGATTGTTGCATGTTGGAGGGAAACCATCACTCCCAGTGAGTGACAAGCAGAGCCCCGCCCGATGACAAGGGCGCTCCCCCACAGGGGTCTGCCAGGAGCCATCTGGGGAGGGGGTGAGGGGAAAGGGGAAGAAACTTCCCAACAGGCCTTTTGCTGGAGCATCCTGGTATCTTCTGGAGACACCAGGAAAGGGGGTGGCAACACAGGCAAGGCGCCCATGGCCCGGCGGGCTGACAGCAGCTGCCGGCAGTGGGAGGTGAGGTCCACTGGGAGGGGCAGTGTGGGACGAGCCTCCAAGGACAAGGGGCTTTTGCACAAATTGGGGGGGGGGGGCTGCATGTTCTAGAAGCAGCTCTCACTTGGGACCTGCAATCCGGGAGGCTGCATGAGGGTGGAGGCCAAGGTTACAGGGTGGAGGGTGAATTCAGCTGGTCTCTGGGTCCAAACAGCACCCAGTGGCCAGTTCACATGAACAGTCTCCAACCTGCTCCTCCACCCATGCTGGCCCCAACACCCCCTGTCTGGCCTCCATGTCCCCATTCTTCAGAAGAAAACAGGGGTAAGGGGCCGGCACTGTCACGTAGCAGGCAAAGCCGCTGCCTGTGACGCCTGCAGCCCATGTGGGCACCTGTTCCTGTCCCGGCTGCTCCACTTCCGATCCAGCTCCCTGCTACTGCGCCTGGGAAAGCAGTGGAGGATGGCCCAAGTGCTTGGGTCCCTGCACCCACGTGGGAGACCTGGATGAAGCTCCTGGCTCCTAGCGTCAACCTGGCCAAGCTCTGGCCGTTACGGCCACTGGGGGAGTGAACCAGCAAATGGAAGATCTCCCTGTTTCTACGTCTCTCGCCCCACCCCTGTAACTCTGACTTTCAAATAAATAAATAAATCGTTAAAAAAGAAAAGAAATATTAACAAAATGCTTCTTTCCCTTTCTTCGAGAAATTCTATCCTTGCTAATCCGGAAAGGCGATATTCGAAAGCGGCGTCCATTAATGGGTTCCATTACCGAAGGGGTTCTCCACGGAGGCTTCGAATTCAGCCCCGCCACCAGCGGCCGGCACCGCGGCTCTCATTATAATGCTGCCGCTCTGAGCAAATTTCATTATTGAGCAAGACGCTCTGGAAGCCGGTTTACGCTGTCATTGGTTGGCTGACCTTGTGAGCTACTGAATTGGAAAATGCGGTTTGTAGTGTAAGGCCTCTTAATAATGCATTTTTTAAAAACAGGAGACTTTTCCATTGCAAATGAGACAAAGAACACCTTATTTAGCCTCAGTCTATTTTGAAACATAATTTTCATTAACCAGTTTTTTCACCGTAACAGGGATTTAAATTTTATTTTAAAAACAGCCGGCACCCCCCTTCCTTGCCCCCCCCCCCCACGTGTCTCTTCCTCCATAGAGAAAGATCCGGAAAGAGACACAAACCCGTGACGGTGGGTGCTGCTGGGATGGGAAGGAACGAGTGGGGCTCGGGAGGAACTCGGCTTCCCTACACTGGATGCTTTATTTTTATTTATTTGAAAGAGAGAGAGAGAGAGAGAGAGAGAGAGAGAGAGAGAGAGAGAGAGAGACCCTCCATCCGCTGGTTCACTCTCCAAATGCCGGCAACAGCCAGGACTGGTCCAGGCCAAAAGCCAGAAGCCCGGACCTCAGTCCAGGTCTCCCACATGGGTGGCAGGGACCCAGGGACTTGAGCCGAAACCACTGCCTCCAGGGTGCCGTCAGCAGGAAGCTAGACTTGGAGCAGAGCCAGGACTCAAGCCAGGCACCCGGATACGGGGGGCAGATCCCCCCCGCAAGCGAAGACCTGACCACCGTGCCGAGCACCTGCCTGGGTTCATTTTTAACGTGAGAATGTAGGCAGGCAGAGGGCTCTGGCTAGGTGCTGTGGTGGAACCCGCCCCTCCCGAAACTCCGAAGTCCAAGTGCTGACCCCCAGGCTAGCGGGTCATCCGCTTCTTTGGAGACGGGGTCCTCCCGAGACAATCAGGTTAGAATGCATCCACGCGGCCGGGCCCTGTGCCTGCGGCACCGCTGTCCTCGCAAAGGGACGTTGGGCTCAGGCTGGCGTGGCACAGTGGCCATGTGGAGGGGCGCAAGGAGGGAGAAGAAAGTCCAGGTGAGGGGGGACCCCCTCTCTCCCAGCGCTCAGAAGAACTGCCCTTGCTCTCAGCCTCTCGGCCTCTAGAACTGGGGGCACTGGGCAAGGCCTCAGACCCCTGTGCCCCCTCCCCGCCTGCCAGACCCCTCAGGGCAGGGGCACGGGGCCTCCCCACAGAGTCCCAGGAGAGCCCCTCTCCCCCCCAATACACACACCCCAAAGGGCAGGTGCCTGGCTGTCTTGCTCGTGCCAGAGGCCCTGTGCCAACAATTGACAACACAGGCATATGCCCCTGGCACCAGCCACACAGACACAGTGTCTCTGGGGACTGGGGTTGGGCCCCCAAGCTGGGCAGTCAACCCCTCTGGGGCCACAGTCACGACTCCTCTTTGCGTCTCCTACGCCCGGCCCAGGGCTCGGCCTGGGTTCTCTCAGCTGAAAGCAATAATCACGTCCCCCACGGCTCCCTCTCAGGGAGTGGAACTCATTAACCTTGGGGAAGCAGCAAGGGCCAGAAATGCCCCTGCCCCGGGCCACTCGTAAAAACCACCAGGAAGCACAAGGGAGCCACCCCCACTGCCCACGGCCGCCGCTCTTCCGGCCAGCGCCGGGGGGACGCGGCAGCGGATGGCGCCAGGGCCTGGAGAGGTGGTGGCAGGGAGCCCGCGCTCCACCAGCCAGGAAGCTGCTCCTGGGACACACGCAGAGTGTGGAACCCCGGGCACCCACTTTGCCAGGGACCCTGGTAGACTAGAAGTAATGGGAACGGGTGGAGTCGGGCACCTGGGCAGTGCCCCCCGTCTCTGAACCTGTTGTACGGACGGGCAAGCCGCGCAAAGCCAAGACCGCATCTTAGCGTGGTCACGTCCCATGGAAACAGCAGACCCTGGATTCCAACCTAGACTCGTCCGATCCAGCCTGGACCACAGCCTGGTCATTCAAAGGCGTGCTCACAGGGAGGGTGGGGAACAGGTGTGTGCAGGGTGGGGAGGGGGCAGAAGGAGCCGGCAGCCCAGCTGCAGCCATGCATGTCCGCGGTGAGGCAGCTCCACCGGGACTGCCATGGCCGCACAGCCTGCAGTGCTGTGTGCCTGTGGCTGCCACGCGGGGGGCCGGCTCCCCAGGCCTGAGCCCCCCCCCCCCCAACTCCAACAGTCATGTTCTGCCATCATGATTATCATCTTGAGATTCTTAACGCTTTTTGGACTAGGGGACCCACAGATTCCGTGGCTGGCCCACGGCCCGTATCTGTCATGTGACCCTGGCAGGTGCAACACAGGACAAGCAGAGTGACACAGAGGTGCCCCTGGTCTTGCTGCATTGACAGTCGGCAGACAGAGCCCTGCAGCCCACAAGAACCCTGAGCTGTGCTAGCTGTGGTCAGCATAGGACGACAGCGTCCAGACCCCCATGTCCTCCTTAGGGGTAGAGGAGTGGGCAGCAGGCTCCACCCGGGGCACACCTGAGACAAAGTCATGGAGAGGCTCGCGCTGGAGGGAGAGTATCCCTGCCAGAGAGGACTGCATGTGCAAAGGCTCTGGGGTGAGACCCTCCGGGCAGGACCCACAGCCTGACCGTGGCTCAGAGGTATGCAGGGTGAGGAGGAAATGGAGAGAGAGGATGGTGACTCGGTGAATGCTCATTTGCATTTTTTATTTTAATATTTATTTTTATTTTTTTGAAAGACAGAGTTACATAGAGAGGCAGAGACAGAGAGAGGTCTTCCATCCGCTGGTTCACTCCCCAATTGGCCGCAACAGCTGGAGCTGCGCCAATCCGAAGCCCGGAGCCAGGAGCTTCTTCCAGGTCTCCCACGTGGGTGCAGGGGCCCAAGGACTTGGGCCATCTTCTACTGTTTTCCCAGGCCATAGCAGAGAGCTGGATCAGAAGAGGAGTCGCCAGGACTAGAACCGGCGCCCATATGGGATCCCAGTGCTTAAGGCAAAGCATTAACCCACTGCGCCACAGCACCGGCCCCCAGATGAATGCACATTTTTAGACAACATCTTTGATAATTTAGAAAACTGTACACCTTCAGAGGCTGACACTGCGGCACAACAGGTTAAGTTGCTGCCTGTGATGCTGGTACCCCATATGGACGCAGGTTCAAGTCCCGGCTGCTCCACTTCCAATCCAGCTCTCTGCTATGGCCTGGGAAAGCAGCGGAAGATGACCCAAGTCCTTGGATCCCTGCACCCACGTGGGAGACCTGGATGAAGCTCCTGGCTCCTGGCTTCTGCCTGGCCCAGCCCCAGCTGAGGCAGCCATTTGGGGAATGAACCAGCGGATGGAAGATCTCTCTCTCTCTCTCTCTCTCTCTCTCTGATTTTCAAATAAACAAATAAACCTTTACACAAAAACAAAACTGTACACCTTGAGATAGACCCTAAAGCGGACGCCCTGAGCACCACCCACCCCAAGGATCATGGCACTTCCTGGCTCCTTCTCCGGCCCCAGGCGCCTCCGCCGTTCCGTGTTGATCCGCTCCTGGCTTGCGCGCAGGGTGCGGTGTCCCCCGGAAGGCGCCTTTCTCAGCTGGTCTCATCCGGGAGCTTCACCAGCGCTACAGCTGCCCTGCGATTCCTGCTGCACTCGCACTCTCACCGCGCCACACCTGTGCCCGGGACGTGGGTGGAGGCGGTGGGCGGGGCTGCTGCTGGCTGCTGTCCCTGCTGGACCGGGGAGGCGCTGCGGGTTGTTTTGCTGTTCTGCCTTCCACGAATGTTCCATGTGATTCCATCAAGCCCGTTGAGAACCTTCTTGTACTTGTCGCTGGGCGCGCGTCGGCAAGAGTGACCAAAATCTGGGTCAGGATCCACAAGTGCGTTAGCAGGGGCCGGCCGACGCACTTGCCGAAGGGGAAGAGAGCACTTGAGAGTGGCTGGCTCATAATGAGCGAAAATTCGCTTCTTGAAACTTCTGCCTGCATCACATGGCCCGGTGGGTGCACCCGCGCCCGGGCTGCAGGGTGCCGTGAGTCACCGGGCATGCGGGGAGCCACTGGTGTCGTGCTGGAAGCACCCCAAGAGCAAGCTGACCGAAGTCGCTTCACACAGGGGCCGTCCCCGTGTGCGCTCCCACGAGGTTCCCGTCCACCCTCGCCTGCACCTGCTCTTCTGGGAACCCATGCCCCCGGCTACCCTAATGAGTACGAAATGCTCCCTACCAGGGCCTGACTTGCACCCAGCTCAACCATGTCCCACGTCTCCCCTGGCCGTCCCACCTGCCTCTTCCCTGCGTACCAGCTCGTGGCCATGCCCACTTTGCTCTTGTGTGGTTTCCCTTCTTCGTAGCAGCTTGCGTGTCCCTGGCCGGATCCTGGCCGTGCACCAGCGTGACCGATGGGTGGCTTTTCTCTTCAGCCTCCACGGGTGCCTTTTGAGCAACTGTGGGCTCACGTTCTTCAGCCTGTCTTTGGGCATTGTCTGCATTTCACTTAAGAAATCCTTTCCTGGGGCCGGCGCTGCGGCGCGGCGGGTTAAAGCCCTGGCCTGCAGTGCTGGCGTCCCCTGTTGGTGCCGGTTCTAGTCCCCGCTGTTCCACTTCCGATCCAGCTCTCCGCTAATGCACCTGGGAAAGCGGCAGAAGTGCTTGGAACCCTGCACCCACGTGGGAGACCCGGATGGAGCTCCTGGCTCCTGGCTTCAGCCTGGCCCAGCCCCAGGCCGTTGTGGCCATTCGGGGAGTGAACCAGCAGATGCAAGATCTCTGTCTCTCTGCCTCTGCCTCTGTCTCTCCCTCTCTCTATAACTCGGCCTTTCAAATAAATAAATCTTTAAGACAAAAGAGAGAGAGAGAGAGATGCTCCCCTCTGCTGCGGCCACACCTGCTCCGTGCTCTCGGAAAAGCTCGAGCCAACCCCTCATGACGCTGGAGCCTCTCATCCACCAGAAGCTGCTCGGGGCTGTGGCACAGGAAGGAACCTCGCTTCTTTTCCTTTCCCACGGGCTAGCCCACTGCCCTGGCGGAGTTTCTGGGATAGCCTCCCCTCCTCCCACTCCTCGGCAGCCTGTCACCAAGCAAGCCCATGACAGCCCCATGCGTCAGGACCCCCTCTGCACCCCACTATTTTTGAAAATGTTTGCTTACTTCGGGGGGTGGGGGCATCCAGTGGGTTGCCCCCCAAATGCCCACAGTGGCCATGGCCGAGCTGGGGGCTGGAGCCGGGAGCAGGAAATTGTAATCAGGTCTCCTCTGTGGGTGACGAGGGCCAAGGACTTGGGGCATCGCCACTGCCTCCCAGGGCCTGCACCAGCAGGAAGTTGGGCTCAGAGCAGAGCCGGGAAGCAAGGCCAGGCGCTGGCGCCGTGTCCTAACCGCGTTGCGCCTGCTCGGCCACGCGGCCGCCCACGTAGCCTGTTCTTTGGGGCCATTTGTTTGTCTCTTTGAAGAATAGATAATGTTGCAGTGAGTCTGGTTTGCAATAAATCCCGTCTCTGTACAACACAGCCATGCATCTTTTTTTTGTCCTTCAATTCCCGACACTTTTGCTCTTTCATGTACATTTTATAACCGTCTTGTCAAGACCGAGCCTAACAAAATACAATAAGCTGACTTACTGGGATTTTGCCTGGATTCCCGTGTATCTAAGCATCAGTCTGCAGCGAACAAACATCTCCTGCCGTTTCCTGCGAGTGGCTGCATCGCGCGTCATTTGTTGGGCTCTCTCCTCTGCAATATCTCTAGCAGATTGTATCAATTCCTCCAAACACATCTTGCATATTTTTTTCTGAAGTTAATTCCCACGCCTCCCAGATCTATACAAGGTCTCTTTTTCCCATACCACTGCTTGCCGCTATGACAGAATGCATTGATTTCGGCACATTGATTTCTTTTATCCAGACATCTCGCTGAACGCCGTTATTTCTAATACTTTGTAAATTTGGAGGTTTTTTTTACAAGACAATCATATCAGCTACAAATAGTAATAATTTCGCTTCTCTAGTCCTGATGCGTTTGGTTGCTTTTTCTTGTTTTACTGACGACCTCTTCAGATGACCCTGGAAGTAACTGGCGTTCACCGTGGCGGCCACATCCTGGTCTTGCTCGCGGTAAGGATGTCACCCTGAAGAACAACATTTATTGTAGGGATTTGGGGCCGCGCCCTCAATCAGCGTAAACGACGTATCAAACGATTTCTCTGTAGATAAGGGGTTTTTTACTCTGAGTGGGTATGGAGTTTTGTTGAATGTTTTCCCCGATTCTGCGCATGTGGTAAATGGCTTTTATAGATTTCTCTAATGCTGACCGCGCTTGCGTTCTTAGGATGCACCCAGCTTGGACACAAGGCGCTCCGTCAGGCACGAGCGGGCGCCACTTGCTGACGTCCCGTTGGGGACGTTCGCAGCCGCACCCTAAGGGAGGCTGGCCTGAGACTGGCCCTCTCCACTGTCCTTCCTCTTCCTCCTCCACGCTGACCTCAGGAGCCTGCAGGGCGAAGGGGGCAGGGGTCCTAGCACTGTGTCTGCGTGGACGCACACGGATGCAGATGTTGAAAGCACAAGATAGGCAGGGTCTTCCGGAGGGGCACAGAAAGGCTCGCCAGGAAAAGCTGTGCTGGGATTTTAGCCTTTCTGCACCGTTCATTCCATTTCCCCACGAGCGTTCTCAAGCACCCTCCTATCCGGACAGCAGCCTCTCCCTCCTTTGTTCTTCCACTCACTGGGGACCCCTGTGGCTTCCAGGAGACCCTTGCTCCCGCTATTGCCACCTCCTGCCGGCTGCCGGGATGTCTCCTTCAGCACCGGCCACCAGAATCGCAGGTGGTGCTGAGGAGACACGGTATGGGCTGTACAGGGTCAGAAGCTGCTCTGCGGTCGTAAGTGGAGGAAAGGTGATGGGTGTGTCCCTGAAGTTAGCAACAATCCTACAGTCTTACGGCTTTGTAGTAATGGGCCACGGAGGGGCCGGCGTTGTCACGAAGTGGGTTGGGCCCGCATCTCCCACAGGCACTGGTTTGAGTCCCGGCTGCTCCACTTCTAACCCAGCATCCTGCTAATGGGCCTGGGAAGGCAGCGATGGACAGTTCAGGGCTTGGGCTCCTGCACCCACATGGAGACCTGGAAGAAGCTCCAGGCTCCTGGCTTCTGCCCGGCCCAGCGCTGGCCATTGCAGCCATTTGGGGAGCGAGCCGGCGGAGGGAAAATACAGTGCTTATCGTAGGAAGAGACTCCAAAGTCTGTGAGCCCGAGGCAGGCACGGAGGAGCGTCACGCATGAGCGACACGTTGATCAGTAAGAGCCACCTGTTGCTTTTCTGGATGTTGTGACGTGTGCGGCATCGGCCAGCGGCATGACGTGTCGTTTGTTGTGTTTTTTTCTCATTCTAAATGTTTACTTCTATAAACTTGCATTCTTTTTCTTAAGGGCGTCCCCAAGTGGCATAACTTCAGCCTCCCCAGGACCCACATCTGCCCTCGGAAACCAGAACTCGGAGTGGCTGAGGTGGCCCCGGGCCGGGAGCCTTGTTTGTGTAGACTGGAGCCCTCTCTCGCTCTGAAGCTTGGTAGAATTCACTGGTGCAAACACCCGGCTTCTCCTTCCGTTTGCTCTGTGAGTGTTTTCTTTAACCACGTGTGGATCCTGACATTGGTGGCAAACGCCTGTTTCAGGGACTCACCAGCGAGAGCCGAGGCTGAGCCCGAGCCGGGGGGGGGGGGGGCACAGCCCCACTGATCTCCGCCCCCCTCTGCCCATCAGCCCCTGCCCCTCCCTTTCTTTCCTTTCTGACCGCGCTGAGTGGGGCTGGGGCTGGGCAGGGCTGGGCTGGGGCTGAGCTGGGGCTGCCCACGTCCTGTCTCAGTGCCCAGTTCAGGTCCCAGCTCCGCCTCCCATCCAGCTTCCTGCTAATGCACACCCCGGCTAGGGCCCCGTCCCCAGCGTGGGAGACCCAGATGGAGGTCCAGGCTCCTGGGTCAGCCCCAACTGTTGCGGGTATTTGAGGAGTGAGCCAGCGGATGGAAGGTCTCTGTCTCTCTCTTCCTTTCAAATGAAATGAAACTAAATTGTAACAATTATTTAAAAGGCTGTGCCTGAGCTGGCTCTGTAACGATGTTTTTTGCGTAATCTGCTTTGATGGGATTTTGCATCCTGTCTTCCTGGAAGGGCAGACCGTCCATGGGCTGGCCACGGCTACCGCGAGCGATGCTTCTGACCGCGCAGGCTCCCGTGCCCTGCATTTGTCTAGCAAATTTCATTCAGCGCTTGGTCAGTGCCTTCCCCTCTCCGCTGTCTGCCTCGGCCGTGTCTGCTGCGGGCCACACACGGCTGGGGTGCCTTTTAGGTCCCGTTGGCTCATCTCTGTGGACTGGCGAGCAAACCACTGTGTCGATCAAGACTTCTTCTTGTCTCCCGTTTGCCACAAGTCGCCGTTCTTATGCTGCTTCTGTGTCCCTGACTTTTGACTTCGTGGTGTCCCAGGGGTCAGTTTTGTTGCGCCCCCCCCCCCCCACTTTCGTCTGGTTATAGCACTTCTGCCTTCTTGGTGGCTACCGGTGGATTCCTCCTGAGAAGCACAAGGAATTCTGTTTTTGCCTGTTTGCTTGTCTTGGCTGAAACGGCCTCTTCTTCGTCCACCTCCAGCGCTGCCTGTTGGCAGTCCACACATTGACAGAAACAAATCGTGTCGTCCTCCAGGGTCTGCTTTGGAGGGGCGAGGAATCGTGACGGCTCCCCTCATCATTCCTGTCCCAAATTACCTGCTCCCATTTCCCAGTATTTTGGTCCTTTTCCCTGTCTTTCTTTCTTTTTCTTTTTTCTTCCCTCCCTTTCTTTCTTTCTTGGATTCCACAAATTAGAGATTATTATTTCATTTCCTTTTTTAAAATTTACAGTATTTTCAAATTCTCTGCAGTTTTTCCTTCTTCATAAACTCTTGGTCTGGAAGATACCTGTGAGCGCCCTAAGCATTGCTGACCTGGAAATGTCTCTGTTTTCAACCCTGGTTCTGCAAAGGTTTTCTTCAGCAGGTGCACAGACCTGGGCTTGTTCCTGTTGTCTCTGCTCTTTGTCTCCGGTGCTCTGCAGGTTCAGGTGTCGATTTCTCCTCTTTTTAATCCCACTTGGGACCCACCGTGCTTCTGGGACTGCTGGGTAGGTGGTGTGTGTCACTTCGGGAAGCTGTCGGTATTCTTCTGTCACCTACGGCTTCTTCTGCACCTGTCTCTTCTTCCCTTCAGGGAGCCCTTGCTTACACGTCTTCGGTTCAGCTCCTGTGTCTCTCGACCCCTTTGTCTTGGTTTTTGGTCCTCTCTTTCGTTCCTGAATTTGGGGTCATTTCTTCCCACCTATTTTCCAGTTCATTAATCTTCCTTTCAATTGTGTCTAATCTGCTCACTTACCTATCCACTAAGTTTTTATTTCAAAAATTCTATTTTATTTCTTACTGTTCTATTGATTCTTTTTCAAATCTGCTTGGGCACTTTTATTGGCTCATGTTGTTTGCTCATTTTTTAAATTTCATATTGTATGCCATTAAACATTTTATACTTCTTATTCTGTATCCTGTGATGGCTAATTTCACTATCGGATGTTAGTGGGTGTAGGTTTGTCGTCTCTGCGGACCTCGGCTCCTCAGTGGGCTGCTTACTTTGTGTCCTGCGATCTTTAAGAACTCACATCTGTTTGATCTCAGTCTATGAAAATCCTGGCCTCCACAGTGATGCTTTCCTCGTGAGACGACGCGTGCGTTCCTCCTCCCATTGAGCCGGGGGTGCTGGCCCCATCCCCTGGTCCCCCCAGCCTGATGCGCAGGCTAGGCTGAAGTCCACGCTTGTCCTTGGGGGACAGACGGGGAAGGTCCGTGGGTCTCACTCGAGCTCACTTTGGGAGCCAGGGAGCTCAGAGGCTTTCGTACTTGATGAAGAACTTTTGTCTCGATAAAATCTCTCTGTGCACAGTGGGGGAGTCCCTCGGGGCATCACACACTGTAGAAGCAAGAACGCTGATTCGCGTTTTCTTAAAAATCAGGCTTGCGGCTCCACGAAGAATGAATTCCAGGAGCTAGTGTGGATGCCGGGGAGACAGCCAGAGGCCGGGGAGACAACCAGAGGCCAGGGAGACAGCCAGAGGCCGGGGAGACAGCCAGAGGCCGGAGAGACAGCCAGAGGCCGGGGAGACAGCCAGAGGCCACGGTCAGTCTTTCAGTGAGAAGCAGTGGTGGCCTGAGCCCGAGTGGTGGCAAGGGCGCGCAGCCACGCCGATGGAGCCTCTGCCTGTCGCCTGGAGCCGCTTGTTCATTTGTAGGCAGAGATCCTTGGGGTGAGTCACACCTTCATCGACGTGTAGCTTCTCTCCCGGCGTTCCTTAGCTGGGCTCGCACCGTGGAAACCTCCCCTTTTCCATCTGCTGGCTCCTGGTGTGCCCAGAGGATAAGGATACAGGCACCTCACACACTGTTGTTGGAGGACAAAGTCGCGAAAGCCCTCAACACAGGAGCGCGTGCACAGCTCGAATTGGGGGGGGGGGGGCTTCTCCAATAGACACGCAGTGAGTGGGTTCTGATAACAGCAAAAAGCAAACAAAGGCCTGCCCACAACCACAGCGACCCCCAAGGACCAGTTCCAAAATCAAGATTCAGGTCCGTGATGGGTACGCTCCGGAGAGGTAAGTCTGAGATGGAAACGAATGTCGCTGACAACCTAAATGTAAAAAGCAAAATGCAGAACGATGCGCGTGGAAAGATTGCACTCATAAAACCATGTGAAGAGCCAAATAAAAAACGTGCATTCACATGCAGAGAATGGCCTGACCCCACTTCCTGCTAAACAGAGCCGCTCGCCAGCAAGGAGCCAGGCTTCGGGCCGGCGACGTGTGCTTTGAATTTCACGCGTCCGGCCTGTGCGAGGATCCCTTGCAGGCTGACCCTGTGTTTAGTGGACTCCCCTTGATTAGGGCACCTGCCGCCCTGGGCTATGACGTCTCCTGTCTCCACCCCGGCGGAATGCAAACACGCACCGTGGTCCCTCGGGTCTTAAACACATCAGCCTTCCACAAAGATCTCTGAGGTCTATTAAGTCAGAACAATAGATTCAAATAATACGCAGAGGAAGATCCCATTTCTATATACGTGTATAATTGAATGGATGCGCATATGTGTGTATAAAAAGAAAAGCAGCCTAGAATGATGTATTCACCGATTCAGGAAAAACGTGTACAGCCTGGCTGCTGTGGGCAGCGCACGGTGGCAGACAGAACCCCAGAGCGGTCCGGGTGCCCGTGCTTTGCCTCGCATCTCCTGCAGACCCCGCGGTCTCGGAGGGGAGCAGCAGGTGGGTGGCAGGTCAGTCAGAAGCAGGTGGCTGGGCTGAGCTTTGGATCACCTCCATTTCTGTATTCTGTGATCTTTTTCCTGCCCTGTGTATGGCATAAAAGAACTAACATAAAGATAATCGCTCGGCCACGAAGCACGGTCTGCCTCCCACAGCCCTCTGTGACAGCTTCTGAATCCAGCCTAACTCCAGCACCCACCCAGCGCGCTGGCACCAGGTGGCTCTGGAAGCCACACTGTCCTGCGAGTTACCTGTGACCCTGCTTATAAAACCCTTGTCCCCCACACACCCCGTGCCCGTGCTCACCCTCCTTTCAAAGCTGTTCCCCAGGGGCCCCGGCTGCCAGGCAGCTTCCCCGCCCACCCTCTGCCCTGTGTGGGCCCTGGGGCAGGGACCTCACGCCAGCCCCACCACCTCCGTGGGCGCCCACACGGCAGAGCGGGAAGTTGGGGCTGCTCCCAGTGTCCAGCTTAGGAGCAGCATCCTGTTCCCCCTGCCCCCGCCCCCACACCAAGAAGCTGAAGTCCACAGGGCGACGTGCACCTCCGGTGCCGCCCCCACACTGGGGCCACGAAGCGGCCCTTGCCTGTGGTCCACACACGCACACCTGCGTCAGCCCTCCCGTTTCTCTCCAAATCAGCTAGCTCATTTTCACTTAACTTATTTTTAAAAATAATCCATCCCTCTATGCCTGCGCCTCATCCTAACACCATCCCAGGCTTCGTGCGTCAAGTATTGAATTGAATCAAAATAGACACGATCAATCAAATGCAGAATGTCCATCACGGCCCCACCGTGACCACAGGCAGTGCCCCCTAGGAGGCACGGCGCCCTTTGGAAAGTGCCACTTTCCAGAACACGCACCTGCTCTCGGCCCGGAGAACGCTCCAGAGCCCGCTGGGCCTCCCTGCAGCTCCTGCTCTCTTGGCCGTGCCTGGCCAGAGAAACAGCCCGCCCCACGCCACAGGCACTAATTACGTCCTTCTCTCGGGCGCTGCTGCTTCACACCTCCCTGCTACCTGCGCCGTCTCGGCCCCCGAGTGCCTGTCACCTACGCTCTCCTCCATCTGCCCAGCGGCGTCTCTGTGGCAAGGCCCTCGAGGGGCCCAGAGCGGCGGCCCCTCCCTCGGCTCTCTGCGGTAAACTGCACCCACAGCGGGCGGAGTGTCGGGCCCTGGGAGACGCATCTGTCAGCTCCCTGGCCAGGCACACAGTAGGTGCTCATCAAATGTCACGCAGAGACAGGGCCCGGGGTTTACCACTTTGCAAACTTAGTTTTGAGTGGAGGTCTTTCCACCCGTGGGCTGTGCACCTGCCGTCTCTACTTCGGACGCTGCATGTTCTGGTCTGTCCCACAGGGGCAGCCTACAGATTTGCTAAGGGCGTTGGGCATCGGCAGTGGGGTCGTCGGTGGGGGCTGTGCCTCCCCGAAGTGTGTGCCTCAAACTGTGATGCGACCACGATGGGCCGCGTGCGAAGTCACCATGGTCCCTTCGGGAGCCTTGGCCAGGCTTCCAGGAACGGCAGCACGGTGGACGGTCCCAGGTCACAGAGAGGCAAGAATGACAAGAATGTTTAACATTTCTGAGGCCCACAGGTCTCCCTGCACCTTGTCGTCATCCTTGAGCTGATATTTGAATCTTTGGGATTCCATTTGTATGGTAATGGCTTCCCTGTGGCCTTTCTCCTGCAAGGCCCAGAACACATTCATTCTCCAGACGGCAAAATAAAGCCCTCATTAAATATTCCCATTTCCCGTGAAATAAAATCTGGGCACTCCTAGCAAAATGGGTTTTTCGAAACATGATGTAGGTCTTCCCACACAATGGCGCTCCAGGGACATCCTTTATTTTGAACGTATGGAAGGGAACCCGAGTTTAATCTCAACACAATGCAAGAAAAATTGATGTGTTAAATCACAATAACCTTCTTGCTTCCTGGCATGGCCAATCCAAGTTCCCCGACGGGCGGGGTGTTTGGGGAGAGGCCCCCGGGACGCGTTCTGCATGCAGCTCCAACCAGAGCAAGTTCTGCGAGCCACCAGCTTCTCACCAAGGAGGCCAGGCCAGGCGACCCGGTTACCTTCGTCCTCCAACCTCAAAGGTATCCTCTGTGTCCGCCCGGGGAGACCTCTGCCCTCGGAGCTCTTCGTGGGGAACACAGCCTGGGCCCCCAGGCTGGCCGAGGCGAAGGGGCAGCCCCAGGGGCCCTGGGCTCAGGGCCAGTGCAGCAGGAGACCGCGCCCGGCTACACCCAGGGCTCCCAATCGCCCCAACCAAAGCTCAAGAGGGCCCCCTTGTGGGGACTCTCAAGAATAGCCCCTTAAGTGGTGTGCTTCGCCCAACACCCGGGGAAGCTCCCAGTTACCCCCGGAAGCTTCGGGTAGTTCTCTGGTCCAGGGAACTCCCCATGGAGACCGCCATCCGCCATCCTTATCTCCTGCAAACCTAGATATTTCTGGGAGACCACAGGGTCCGTGGCCTCTCTAGGGCCCTGAGAGTAGCCAACTCCTCCAGGTCCACCCCATGCGCCCTCTGGTTCTGCCGAAGTCCTCTGCGTGGTGCGCGGAGACCTCTCCGTCGATGGAGTGTGTCCAATCCCTGTGTTTATCTCGTTGCACTCCCCTTCCGCAGAGCAACACAAGCTTCCATCTTCAGCCAGGAAGGCTAAGAAGGACTCAGCCAACGGGAGACCTTTAGTTCAAAGGCTGCCCTGAACCTGCACCCCTGTGGGTGCTCCCCACAGTGTTCAGGGAGACCCCAGAAGGTTCGGCACATTTGGAATCCCTGGGAGAGCTCCCCGGCTCCCTCTCGCCCGCTTGAAGCCCAGGGTCGAGAACCTTACATTGGGTGGAGAGCGTTGGGCAGGCTTGGAGGAGGCGATGGCTGACGGCGGCCGGGAACACAGGCGCCAACGTCGGGCCAGCGAGGCCTCGGCTCCAGGACCCCAGGACGGCAGGTGGCCAGGAAGGGGCTCCCGTCAGACACCCGGCGCCTGAGCCATCTGGAAAGAGCCAGGTCTCCAGGGAAGGCCCAGCCAGGGTGAGAGCAGCCAGCACTGTCAGGGGTCCAGGGAGGGTGCCTGTGGACACTGCTGTGCTGGGACATTCTAGACAAACAGGAAACCCTGGCTGATGAGGCTGGAGGAGGGGGCAAGACTGTCTCCCCAAACTCTCCACCCCTTTCCCATTCTGGAAGCTGGAAGCTGGGACTTGGAGGCTGTGGGGAGGGGTCCTCATGGCCAGCCACGCCCCTCCACGGAAGGCTTCTGACGCGGGTTGTGGGCGCCCGTGCCCACAGACCCAAAGCAAAGAGCATCAGCCCCGACCCAGGGGTCCGAGCAAGGCCCTGCTGCGGCCTCACCCAGGGCCCCCATGGACAACAGGGAGGCCGGTGACACAGCAAACCAGTGGTTCCTTCCACAGCCCTGTGACGGCGCTGAAGGCCTGGGCAGGCACGGGGAGCCCGGGCGTTCCTCCCAGCTCCCACATGGCCGAGTGTCCCGCGATTGCAAAGTCTGGGTCCCCTCCCTCGTCCCTGAGCCTAAACTCAAAGCCCCCAGCGTGAGGACAGCCAGGGGCCTGGGGGAGGTGGGGGAGCCTGCGGATCCCGTCTGTCTTCCCGTTGTTGTCAGAACTCCCCACCGGGCACATTCTGGAGGGTTCAGATGGGGGCCCGCGGGCCTTGGGCGCCGTGAGCTCATTGGCAAGTTCCCCTTTGCTGTAGTGACACGGTGACAGCCTGTCCAGCAGCCTTGGCCGCATTCGTAACAGGCAGCCTCCACCAATCAGGAGAGCGGTGTGGGATCTGTCGCCGACATTTTTTTAAAGATTTATTTTATTTATTTGAAAGACAGAGTTACAGAGAGAGGCAGAGACAGAGAGAGAGGTCTTCCATCCGCTGGTTCACTCCCCAGATGGCCACAATGGCTGGAGCTGCGCTGATCCAAAGCCAGGAGCCAGGAGCCTCCCCTGGGTCTCCCACGAGGGTGCAGGGACCCAAGCACTTGGGCCATCTTCCACTGCTTTCCCAGGCCATAGCGGAGAGCTGGACTGGAAGAGGAGCAGCCGGGACTAGAACCGGTGCCCATATGGGATGTTGGCGCTTCAGGCCAGGGCTTTAACCCACTGCACCACAGCGCCGGCCCCCATCGCCGACACTTTTATCTGAAACGTGTGTAAGCTTCCGAGTGAATTCCGGCGCAGGGTCTTGAGATAGACCACAGGCCTTCAGACCTTTTCCTCGAGAGCAAGGAAATCTGGGTCAGAATCCCAGTGCACAAACCAGGGCTGGAGCTGGAGCCCTGGGGTAAAGCCTGGGCTGCGAGGGTGCCCCCCAGGGGTCTTCTGAAACCTCGGCACAGCAAGACGGGACCCCCACTCCCTTCCTGAGCGGAGCCCTGCCGCCCCACGGGCCGGCTCATGTGGCTCTGTCGAGTGTGGAATGAACAACCAAGGTGCAGACTTGGGACCCATCCCACTGACAGTTTATCACCTGTGGAGACATAACTTGGAGGCTGGAGAACCTGTCTTGTCCCCCGTTTCTTGTCAGCTTTGCAGCTGTGCCTCCTCAGGCACCTGGAGACCAGGTCACACCGAGGCTCAGGCTGGTGGCTCGGGCTCTGTGAGGCTGGGCCTTGGAGCACCTGCCCTTGGCTCTCAGACTGGATCTAGCCTGCCCAGGCCCCTGCCCCAACCGGGCTCTCGTCCTTAAAGCTCCACTCACCTTCCTTTCCTGTCTACCTGCTTGAAGCCACCTGGGCCCCAGCTGCCAGAGCCACCGTTTCCCCTCCTCCCGCCCCAAGCCTAACCCTAACCCTGTCCGGAGGCAGGGGAGAAGTGTCACAGGCAAGCTGTTACAGAACAGGACCGTGCGTCCAATCAGCTAGAAGCAGAATTATAGCTTCCACGTCCTGAGCATTTAGTATGTGGAGGCGTTTTTCTAAGAAGTGCCCGTGGGCTCACACAACAAATACGCGTTGGTTTTCAACCAGGCACTGTGCTGAATGCTGGAGAACCAGCAGGGAACAAGAGAAATAAGGTTTCTGCTATGTGGCTGGTACAGTAGTGGGTAGGCAACAGGAGGGAGGGAGGAGGGAGGAGGGATGGAGGAGTGGGGGGGGGGAGGGAGGGAGGGAGGGAGGGGAGGAGGGAGAGAGGGAGGGATACTGAAGAGCCTAGGATGCTGTCCCACAGCTGTGAGCACACACATGCCCAGATCTTGGTTTCTAAGCACCATTTTTTCCAATTTAAAAAAAAAAAAAAAAAAGCAGATCTCCTTGGAGAAGTGGCTGACCCTAGCCCTGGGTCTGAGAAAGTCTACCGGGGCCTGGAGAAGAACTCCAACCCCTGACAAGCAGGTGTAGCAAACTCACAGGAGACAAATCAGAGGAGCTCCACACGTCTGGATCAGGGACAAGCGGAGCAACAAAGTGCTGACATTAATGGGCTGTCATGTACATGCCAAGGTCCCTATGAGGACTTCGTGCCAACGGAGGTGACAGTTGAGTAAATAGGAGGATGCAGGAGACAGGACAGCCCCTCCTTACCGCACAGTTCCAGTGCACAGGCTCAGAACGACGGAACCAGTGAATGACTGTTTGGAAAACATCGCCGTTGCAGGCGAGAACCATCGAAGGGCGTCCCCAAGTTGTGATGTTGGAAGGTGTTTCCATGAGCTCATGAGCTCACGAGTGATTGCAAAGCAGTGGAAGATGGCCCAAGTGATTGGGTCTCTGCACCCATGTGGGAGACCCAGAGGAAGCTCCTGGCTCCTGGCTTCCATCTGGCCCAGCCCCAGCTGATGTGGCCATTTGGGGAGTGAACAGCAGATGAAGACCTCTCTCTCTATTTCTCTCCTCCTCCTCTTCTTCCTCCCTCCGTAACTCTCCCTTTCAAATAAGTAAAAGATACATCTTTAAAAATAAAAATAGTTTTAAAAATGCAGAGCCTGTACGAGACAAAGACAAGACAGGTGTGTCTGATTGACGGAGGCGGGATGGTCCCGTGACTCAGGGTTCTCCACTGGGTCCCGGGGCACACATGGCGGGGGTAAGGTTGCAGATGGCTCAGTCCTGTTGTATGGACGTTGGTTTCCTGGTTCTGCTCACCGTGTGGCGTCCCCACACGTGGCGTCCCCAAACCGTGCTGAACTTCAGGGGAACTGAAGGGTACCCTGGGCAGCATTTGGATACGTCTGAAATGATTCCAAAATGAAAAGTCAAAAAAACAAAAGGAAGCCGAAAGCAGACGAACGATTGCCAGACGTGATGAGTCTCAGAGCAGAAGGGGAGCGTTCGGCAGCAGCTAGCCAGAAATGCCGATGCCACCGGGACCTCGATGAAGGAGTGGCCAGCACGGAGCGGGAGGAAGGAGCATGTGCAACAGCCCTGGGGCAGCCTCCGCCTGCCGGCGCAGCCCCAGGAACACACACAGAGAAGCCCGCGGGCTCAGTGGAGACGGGCGAGACAAGACGAGGGGGCTCTGTGGGCTCGGAAGAGAAGGTGGGACAGGACCCTAGTACATTGGGAGGCCTTTGGGTGGGCACTGTGCACAATGTCGTCCAGCCGTCTAGGGTACTTTGAGCTACCTCCCACCAGCCTCTCCACAGGTACAGGAATTCTTACAAACCAGGAGCCCAGGGCAGCAGGCACTGAGTGAAGGAACCGTCAGGAGCCTGGGCCTCGGATTCTGCTGTGGATCCGCCTTCAGTCTGAGTGCGCCCCTGGAACGTGTGACATCTTGGTCCTCGGGTCTTTTACGGATGCAGTCACGGACTGCCAGGGAGCACCCGGAGCCACCTGGAGCTGGGGACACAGGAAGCCTGTCCCCAGAGCGTCCGACACCTTGAGAGAGTGAGGCACTGGGTCCTCTGTCACAGCCCCCAGGGCCCCGGGGCCCCGCCCACTCTCCTTTACCTTCTGAAGTGACCTTGAGTCACGGCTCGCCTCCCCCTCTCGCGTGCACACCCCCAGGCTGCGTACCAGCCCCCAAACACACTTACAAACTTACATATTAAATTCCAGTCAAACATTTCTCAATATTCGAAAATCAAGGCCAGGGGTTAAGTCACTGATGGTGATGCTCCCCACGCTACATGGGAGCGCTGGTTCCAGTCCCGGCTTCTCCACTTCTGATCCAGCTCCCTGCTGACGCACCTGGGACAGCAGCAGAGGACCACGCAAGTCCTGGGGTCCCTGCACCCATGTGGGAGACCTGCATGGAGTTCCAGGCTCCTGGCTGTGGCCTCGCCCAGACTTGGCTGTAGCCGCCATTTGGGGAGTAAAATAGGGGATGGGAGATCTGTGTGTGTGTGTGTGTACTCTGCCTTTCAAATAAATACATCTTTTTTTAAAATAAAGTTCAGATCAATCTTTTGTAAACTTAGCCATCTGCGAAGCAGGCTGCAGGAGCCCAGGTGTGCGAGAGCGGCAGTGGCTGCTTTTTAGCACCCTCTAAAATCAATGTGCCACGCGGGGACACGCGGCGCTCGCGGTCGCACCTAAAATCATCTCACCAGCTCCCTGCGGCGGCCCGGGCTTCGGGGACCTCAGAACAAGCCAATTAGGGGTGAGGAAAACTGTGCTTGTCTTTGCTTTCCCAGCCCCAGAGAAAGCGACCGGGGGTGGGTGTCTTTCTCCTGCTGGGGCCCCCACCCCCGATGTTCTCCATGTTCCTCGCCTCTGGAGCCAGAACCAGAATGGGGGCCTGGGAGAGAAACAGGCCCGGCCCCCCCCCCCCCCGCTCATCCAAGAAACGGGCCCGCCCCCCCGCTCATCCAAGAAATGGGCCCGGCCCCTCCCCCCCACCCCCCCCACCCCCCCGCTCATCCAAGAAACGGGCCCGATGCGCTTGTTGTAGAAAACCTCACGCTGCACGGGTTCATTTCTAGGAAACACCCAGATGGGGGTGGACCGGCGACAGAACACAGGGTCAGAGGTGGGGGCGTGAGCAGTGGCCACCGGCGGCTCCCCCTTCTCCTTCCCCAGTGGGGCTGCCCGGTGCTGTGGTGCACTTGGATGGTGAATTTTGTGTTAGGTGTTTTTTAACCAAGAGATATTCGTAATTGATAAGAAGCGCCTGCCTGGGGAGGAGTGACAGCCGCCAAGCCCCTCTGTCCTGCGAGCCTCAGGCATGGTGCAGGTCACCTCTGGGCGTCCTGGGGACAGCGTGCTGCTGTAGGGCCTCGTTGAGACCTCAGGGGCTCGTGGCCGTGGTGCAGTGCAGGCCTCTGGCCCAGGCGCTCGACAGACACACGCCCGGGAGCGTCCTGGGTCCTGGAGGCCACCTCGGCCCCAGGATGGAGCCCAGGAGGGGCTCAGGAAGTGTCTGTCCCTGGAGGCCCCCAGCGGCTCCATCTGGTGTTTGTCCTGTCACCTGTCCCCGGTGTCCTGGCTCAGGGTAGCACCTCGGGCTGGAGACGGTCTTTGAAGCGCCGTCGCCTGGTCTGGCGATTGGGCACCCCAGGTTTAATTCCGCAGGTAATTTGAACGATGTGATCTAATTTCAAATGTCCCTTCCCTCATGGGTGCAAAAGCAGCATAATTTTTAATTAGTGGGTAAACAATAAATAACGAAGGGCAGTAAGAGGACACCACTGTTAATTAAAAATCCATGGTTGATAAAATCAATTTGGCCCCCGCTTTGCACGTGGTCTGTCGGGTCCCTGCAAAAAGTTGTGTGGCCCGGCCACGCTGCCAGCCACCTCCGGCCTCGCCGTGCGCCAGCCAACAGGCACCTGGCCGGCTGTGCCTTCGGTGAGGACTTTTCCAAGGGGAGAAAAAGGAAAGAAAGCCAGACGTGGTCGGTGGAGGAAATGCGGGGGCTGCTCTGTAGCCGGCGGATCAGCCAGGGCTGCGAGGGGGGCGCGCGGCTGGGCCCCCTCCCGCCACCAAGCCCTTCGTGCTCGTCCTAGATCCTTAGCTTCTCGCAGGAAAACAAGACAAGCCAAAGCACACGTTCCCCGAGGCTCCGTGACAGACAGAACGTCGGGGCCGCCGTCTCTTCCCAGTGCTGTGCCAGGGTGGGGAGGTTTATGGTTTAAAAAACAAAACAAAAAGAATTCTTGCTTCTTTGTGAGGGAAAAGCTTCCCCCCAGGAAACAAGGACAATATAATCTCCAGGCCCATTCCCCGTGGCGCTCGGAAACGCGCTCGGTTCCCCTCCCAGGCGCACAGCGCGCACCCCTCCCACTCCCTGCCTCCACCCTGTCTCCAAATGGACCCTCGCGGGGTGGGTTTCGGCAACACCATGATGTTCAAATTAACCTGCGGGGTGGGATCCAGGGAGCCCAGTGTGCCACGGTGGAGCTGACCGCACGTGCCGTTGGCGCCGAGGTGTGTCTGTGCCGGCCCAATGGTCTGGGAGGGTGATGCTGGCCCGGGCCCAGCCGAGACGCCCACCCACCCTCCCCAGCGTCCTGGCTGGGGTCCTCTCAGAGTTAGACATGCCCAGTTCACACAGAACTCCACGGCTTCTCTCCTTCGAGCTCCGGCTGGCCTTGCATTCACTCTGCAGGGCAACCCACGGTGCCCTTGGAGCAGCCGGGTCAGCAGCAGCAGTGTGGGGACAGCTCTGCCCGGACTGCCTGGCTGCTGGCTTTGTTTCTCCCGTTCAGCTGGTGAGAGGCAACCCAACAGCTTGGGGATGAACCCCAAATGCCAGGGCACCCAGCTCCACCTGCATCCTATCCACTGTTCATCTGTGCGTTCAGACAACGCATGTGCAGTGCCCTGTCCCAGCACGTCCCCAGACCAGCCTGGGACACAGCACTCGACCCCAGGTCTGCAGGCCTGGGCTCCAGCCCCGATGCTGTCTGGTCTGGGTGGCTTGTCTCCCTGAGCCCTGACTCCCAGCCCCAGAGTTGCTGCGTAGACCGGAGTGCAGTTGGCACTGGGCCGCCAGGAAGCTCTGGGAGCAGCATCAGCTCCCGGCTTCGCAGCCGCCGCTCGCCAGGGAGGGGACCGATCCTAGAGACCGATCCGCTTGCTTCATCTTCCTGGGAGGCCGAGGTGCAGAGTGTGGAGCCATCACATCCGGTCACCTTCCAGGACCACGCAGCCTTCGGGCACCCAGACAGGGAGGTGTGACTGTGCTGTCGTTTGCTTCTCCACCCAGCCCATGTCCTCGCCAGGCCTCCTGGCTGCAGAGGGTTCTGCCGGGCCTCTGCTGAGCCCTGGGCTCGATCCCTGCTGGCCTGCTCTGGCCACAGGCTGGGCGCTGCTGCACCAAGTCCCCCACATCCCACCCTCTGGGCTGTGTCAAGCCCGAGTCCCCGCGTGCACAGGGCGGCATCACGAGCTGTGGGCTTTCAGCAGTTCCAAGCCAGGGCTCTGGGCCGGAGCCGAGCTTGGCTGGGTCCCTGCAGGTGTCCTGGGCTCCCTGCAGAGGCCCCTGCCACCCCATCCGTCCTCCAAGGACTTCCTCCCCAGGTGTAAAGGACCCAGGGAAGGCACGGCTTAGGCTGGCCTTGTGCACCCACCCTGGGTGCCGAACAGTGGGCCCTGCACTCGCTCGCTCACCACACATGTAGTGGACAGCAGCTGAGCCACATACTGCCCTGGACCCTGCAGGTACAGAGCTGGCCGAGCCCCAGGCCTGGCATAAGAGAGACCTGAGAGGCTTGGGCGGGCAGCTCCTCACTGGAGGGGAGAGGCCTGCTCGGGAAAGGCCTGGGGTCCCACTGCCCGTCTCCCGGGGGGCAGTCTGCAACGCCCTTGTGTAAGGCCCTCCCACTGCCCCGGGCAGTGCCCCAAGGCTGGCTGCTCACGACGGGGTCTCAGGGGCTTCTCAGCCCTGGGCTCTGGAGGCAGGGGTTCCAGCCTGGCCCTCTGAGAAGCCGGGAGCTCTAGGCACCCCAATATGGAGGCTGCTTGCTGTCCCCAGAACTGGGTACCACCTGGGTGGGGGCTGAACCTTGGGGAAGGGAGAAGGTGAGGTGGGGGCAGAGCCCCACCTGGTCCCCTGCTCCCCTAAGTTACACCCTGGTGGAGTAGGGGTGTGGTGACCCCAGGCAGGCGGGTGAGGTCTCCCACATGGGTCGCTCTGGCCCACAGCCCACACTGCCAGGGGCAGCTGCTTACGCCGGGAGCCCGGCTGCCGGCAGCTCTTGCCCAGCAGAGGCCCCGCCCTGCAGCTATGCCCCCACCCGCCATGGGCCCTGGATCTCCCCTGGCCCCCGGCCCCGGGCCCCTCGGCCGGAAGGCTTCTCCGTTTCTGGATCTCAGTGTTCACATCTGGGTGATGAGCACAATGCGCCCAGTTGTCCGAGCGGCCCGCTCCCTGCCAGCCTCTTGGCTTTGCTTGCCTCTCCTCTGCACAGTGTGCCCGGGCCTGGACGGTTGGCAGGCCCTGGGGCCCAGCCACACACAGCAGACAGATGGAATCCATTCAGGCGGCACGCTGTGCACCTGCCAGGTCCTTACTATGGGTGAGCACACGGGGCCAGTGACAACTGTGCGAACACAGAAATCAGTGATGCCCACGTGACACAGTGCCACGTCCTGCAGCCGAGGCAGGTGACCCGGAGGCAGGGGCGCTTGGCTGAGAAGAGACACCATACACCCAGACAGCCAGCAGGAGGCGCAGGCGAGGGAGCGGGGGTGCAAAGGCCAGGGCCAGGAGGTGGCAGGGCTGCAGTGTCCCCATCTGACTCTCTTTCTCCCGTGCCCTGCAGGAGCTCTGTGCTCTGCCCTCCTCCCCACCTGCCACTCAACACCAGCTGCCCCGCCCAGGCCTCCCCCACACCTGGCACAGGGCTCCCCCTCCCCATCCCCTCGGGCCTGTCCTGTTCTGGGGTCAAGGACTGGACTCTGGGTGTCCTCCACGTGCCTCCTAAGGTCATGGAGAAGGCCCACTGCCAAGCATCTGCTACTCCTTTGGGTGGAGGTGGGGGGCGGGACGTGAGTTCTGCAGGGCCACTCAGGTGCATTCCCAGCCCAGGTGGGACCCGGCTGTCCACCAGCCAAGGGCACTCAGAGCAGGCCAGGGGCAGGCCGGGGGACCCTGGCTGCAGCTGGCTCCTGCCCCGAGAAACCAGCAGTCCCAAGCTGGTCTTCTTAGAAACGCCTAGGACTTTCTCCCTAGACAGTTCCGCCCTGCACCCTCCAGGGAGCCTTGCTGCTCCCTGGGAGGCAGGGGCCAGAGGTGTGGGAAGGGGTGCAGAGGCATGGCCCGCTGCATCCGCGTGGGCAGGGTCTCCCTCCAGGCCTTGTCTGAGACCCTCAGGGGTGTGGGTGGCCCCTGCCCGTTTTAACCACGCCCTCCCCGTCTTCCCGTGCTGTTTTCCTTTAAACCAACTGGGTGTTGTGGACTCAAACATAATTCACTTATTTTTGCAGCTTTATTGAGTATAATTGGCCACTGCACGCGCCTACAGGGTGATAGAATTATTTTGAAAGGAAGCGCGGCGTCAGCCTGGGTACGGAGGAACGAGCCACCTGTCCCAAATAAAAGGCAGCGGGGGGAAGAAACGCGGAGCCACAAACTGTAATTGCCATCTCTCCAGAGTCATGGCGTCCCTCGGGCTGGGACCTGTTCTGGCTGGGGGAAGAGCTTGCTGTTAGGGACGCGTCCGCTCCAAGCACCCATGTTCTCCCCAGCAGGACCGGGCAGTGGGGGGGAGAAGGGGAAGATGGTCTCCTCGCTGGGGAGTCATGTGTCCCTCGTGCCCCGGCATCCTTGGTATGAAAGACACCAAGCAGATTGCCGGGCAGGTGGCATCCGGTTAGGGTAAAACTGGGGAGGGGGCGGTCACCTGCCTGCTCTTTTGTACCCTGAACTCATGCCCCATTGGAAGCCCCAGAGGCCTCCCCTGCCCCCACCCAGGGCGTAACTGTGGGTCCAGGACTCGCGTAGCTGCCCTGACCCTCCTGCCCCAGCCCTGGGCAGGAGCTCGGCGGCCGTGTCCAGCTCACAGCCAGGATTGAGAATGTAGGTGACCGCCATCCTAGGGCCACCCCTTCCTGCAGCCCTCCTCTTAGTCTGCGAGGACCCAGGTGGGGACAATACGACGCACTGGCTCCGGGCCAGGTGCCAGGCATCCAACGGGACCGAAACTGGGGCCCTGCCTCCCAGAGCTCACGGCACAGGCAGTCCCCCGGAAGCTGCAAAGGAGCCCCGACCTGGGGCCAGAAGGCATGGAGTAGAAGGTCCTGGCCCCATGGCGGGACTGACCAGGGAAACTGAGGCTGGGGTGGGGCAGGCGCTGTGCTGAGGCAGAAACGGGAGGCAGGAGCCCAGCACAGAGCGAGACTGCGGCAACCCAGCCCCATGTCCTGCACCCTGGCAGCTGTGAGGAGCAGCCTGGGCCGGAGCTCCTCGTCTGCTCCTGCCCTTTCTATCCCAGGTCTACTACGGGGACCCCACGTGCCAGGAGCCTGCCCACTCACTGCTCATCAAGGGTAAAGTCCCCTTGTGCTGGGCGTCCTAGGTCACCGGAGGAGCCACCGAGGCCGACAGCACCTGCACGAGGTGGGCATTGTCTCCCACAGCACCGGGGTCCTGTCTGATGCCACCAAGCACCTCCCCCAGACCAGGGCCAGCCAGGACTGCGTGCGGCGGCTGCCTCCTGCCCGACCTGCTGTCCAGGGCGCTGCACAAGCTTCTGAGTGCCGGGGCCCAGGGGCACTGCCTGGCCACTCTGGGCCTCAGCTTGGTCAGTGTGCAGTGCCTCCTGCAGCCACAGCCCCATGCCACGCCCCGGCTGCTGGAGGAGCTGTACCTGGAAGACGTCCACACAGACCTGGTGGAGGGGAGGCACCACTGGCCCACTGGCTCCAGGTATGTTGAGGTGGATTTTTTCTGAGAGGAAGAGCGTGGTGGGGGCAAGAGACGCGGAGTCACGATACAGACACCGGGAGTCAGGTGAAAGCAGGCCAGAGACAAGAAGCTCGCAGACTCGTTTATTTCAGTTGGTACAGCAGCTTATATAGCCGAGGCAGCCAATCCGGTCAAGGGGCGGTCTATGCCCTAACCAATCACAGCCTGTTGCCAGGCAGGCTCTGTTACCATGTGATTTCCGAAGCCATCTAATCACAGCCTGTTGCCAGGTAGGCTTCGTTGCCAGCAGCCATCTTGGCATGGCCTTCTCACTCCACCACACCGGTGCCCACTGCTGGGTGTCCTGGGGGCTCCCAGCCCTCGGCAGCCGGCAGGTCCTGTGTGATCTGCTCCTTGCCTCCGGCCCTCTCTGCCCTGCGTGCTGTCTGCTCCTCTCAGGTCACCTGCTCCTGCTGTTCCCACTGCTTGAGACATCTGTTCCCGACCCCCCCCCCCATCCCCGCTCATCCTCCAGATTTGGCCCCAGCAGGCCCTGCAGGCCCCACTTACGCCCTCACTGCGCCCGAGTCTCAGCTCGAACGGCCCCGGGGTCCCCGCTGTGCACTCTTCTGTTGTGCCCTCCATTTGTCCACATTTGTTGCCCCCTCTCTCTGGCCCGGTTGACCCTCCCCCAGGGCAGGGCCACCCGGCATGGGATCTGGGGCCTGGTAAGGGTCAACGAACACGGGGGAATACCCTAGGGAGAGGATGCCGCCCCCCAGAACCCAGCCTGGAAGCAGAGCCGCTGACACCCACAGCCTGTTCCAAGGATGCCACGTGCAGACGCACCTCCCACCCGGGCGCCTGCGTGAGTGCTAATTTGTGGTCTGGAAACACGAAGAGGATGAACTTTGCCATGAATATGAGTTCTTCGCTCACTCTCATCTCAGAGCAGCAATGAGCGGGAACGCCGTTTGCAGCATCTGCACCATGGGATGGGTTTGCTAGCAGAGCCCCAGGTCTGGGGCCGGCACTGTGGCTGCCTCCACAGCGGCTGCCTGCGACCCCAGCATCCCACACTGCAGCCAGTCCAGTTCCCTGCTAATGCACCTGGGAAGGCAGTGGAAGACGGCTCAAGCGCTTGGGCCCCTGCACCCACGTGGGAGACCCGGGTGGAATTCCAGCCATTTGGAGAGTGAACCAGCAGATGGAAGATGTGTGTGTATGTGTGTGCGTCTCTCTCTCTCTCTCTCTTCCTCCTCTCTCTCTCTGTCACTCTGCCTTTCAAATACATAAACCTTAAAACAATCTAAAAAAAAACAAACACACACAAAGTCCCAGGCCTGTTGCCTCCATTTACCACTAGAAGAAATATTATCTTCTTTTTTTAAAAAGCTTTATTCTATTTATTTTAAAGGCAGAGTTACAAAGAGATAGAGATCTTCCATCCACTCGTTCACTCCCCAGATGGCCAGGGCTGGGCAAATCAAAAGCAGGAGCCAGGAGCTTCCTCCAGGTCTCCCACGTGGGTGCAGGGCCCAAGGACCTGGGCCATCTTCCACTGTTTCCCAGGCCATAGCAGAGAGCTGGATTGGAAGTGGGGCAGCTGGGACTGGAATCAGCGTCCACACAGGATGCTGGCACTGCAGGTGGCGGCTTAACCCGCTACACCACAATGCCGCCCCAAAACCTTTACTTCTGTAAGAGAGAGGTTCATGAAAATGATGCTGAGGCTAGAACGTCTACATCAGACACCAGTGGAAACGCAAATGAAGGGAGACAGGAGAGGAGGGAGCTGTCCCTGTCTAGCCCTCTGTGAGCCCTTTGGCCACGGGTACCTCCTTCAGCAGGTATTAAGTGCCTACTGTGTACCAGACACTCAGGAACCAAACTAGAGGAGATGACCAATCACCATGGGGGCAGCCACGTGTCAACCCCCCGGGGGAGCCCCAGAGATGCCACAGATGTCTCGTGCCACCCGTCCTCGGGGAAAGGCCGCGATGAGAGCGAGGAGGCGTGGTCCGTGCGACCTGAGACCCATGCTACAGACTGGCCTGGCCTTGATCCCACTGGGGGAAGAGAAGGCCTTGGGTTCGTTAGGGAGGAAAGGGTTCCGGGGGCCGAGGGCGCTGACCACACCAACGCCTCCCCAGGCACGGCTCCGGGGCTGCCGGCGTCCCTGCCCTCCTGCTGCCTGCCAGCCCGAAACGTGACCGGGCAGCAGAACACGTAGGACTGTGCGTGCATCTGAGCAGGGCCAGATCACGGACATTAAATTAAATGTCCGCTCACCGACGGGCCCCCTCCTCGGGAAACAAAAGCAGGAAGTGCCGCGGCACCAAACCACCCATCGCTCGTCACGCGATGCTCTCCGGGGCCGGAGCCTTGCCCACAACCCAAGCCAGATGGCAAACACGAACATTTTTAGAAGTCAATTTAAAACCAATTCGCTCCCCAAATTCATTGCCTGGATCTAGAATCTCTAGCAATCAGCCAGCGCTGCACCGGCCCCGGGTGGGCCCCGTGTCTCCTGTGGGGGGTCATGAGGCGTCGCGAGGTGCTGTTTGAGAGGGCACTTGATGTACCAGGCTCCGCCAGGCCGCCCAATCTACCCCGAGGGAAGCTCGTGACCTCGCGCGGGTGCAGAGTCTGCAGCAGGGCCTGGAGCCCGGCTGGGGCAGCAGCACCTGAGCCGGAGATGGCGTCCGCCTCCCCTCCCCCACCCGCACCGCCCAGGAAGCCACTTGCCCCAGATGGCACAGTAAGCGCCCCCAAGCCGCTCGCTTTTATTCTTTCTGGCCTGTGCGTGTGGGGGCGGGGGTGGGGCAGGGCAGCGCCAGGATGATCTCGATGTAGTGCATTTTGTGCTATTAACACACATCAGTGAGCACCGTTGGAATATCGGTTAAAATGCCTAAGTGAGCGTGGGCGCTCGCTGCCACGCCCGCTGACGCCCCAGCACCTCCTTCCCTGGCTGCTCCGGGTCAAAATCCCCCAGACCAGGAACACTGCCGTCGCCCGAAGGATGGAAATCGAGGCGAACTGAGGCTTGTCGTGGAAACGTGAGGAGAGCTTCTAAAACGTGGCGATCCAGAGAACAAAAAGCCCTTCTCACTCCTCTCCCACCCAGAACGCCCAGTGCCCCTCGTCTGGCAGGAATCGCCCACAGCAATCTGCAAGCCTCTCTGGCTTTTTCTTTCCCCAGGGAAAACAAAACCCTCCACCGGAGCTGACTTCCCAGCTGGGCTCTCAGGGGGCCCTGGTGCCCTTGTCTGGGCTGCCCGGAGCCCTGCCCGTTTCCTCCCGGAGCGGCCGCCGCGTGGGGAAGGGGCTGGTGGCCACATCCCACACCCTGCAGGGCGATGCTCTGGACTGAATGCGGGCAGCAGCTCCCCTTGAGAAAGAGAGACCACGTCGGCGTCTGGCTCCCTCGGGCCTCTCGTGAGCTCTTCAGGCTGACCGCTCCCACGCAAGCCGGGCTGGCACCTGCTTCCTGTGGACGTGCGGCACTGAGAGCCCAGCTCACGCGAACGCCTAGGGCAGGGACAACCGCAAAGGAAGCCGAAGACAGAGGAAACCCGTGAAGGCTGGGGCGCGGCTGGCTTGCCCGCGGTGAACAGTGGGATGGACATTGTCCAGCCACACCCTCCCCCCCCGCCTGGCAGCTCTACTGCTCGGTCCTCTAAGCAATGGAGCTCCAAGGACAAGCTTTTTTTTTTTTTTTTTTTTTTTTTTTTTAAATCAATTCATTTATTTGAAAGGCACTGTTACAGAGAGGGAGGGAGAGAGGTCGTCCATCCACTGGTTCATGCCCCAAATGGCTGCAACAGCCAAGGCTGGGCCAGGCTGAAGCCAGGAGCTTCATCCAGGTCTCCCACATGGGTGCAGGGGCCCAAGCACTCGGGCCATCTTCTGCTGCACATCGGCAGGGAGCTGGATTGGCAGTGGAGCAGCCGGGACACGAACCGGTGCCCACACGGGACGTCGGCGTCACAGGTGGTGGCTTGACCCGCTGCACCACAGCACCAGCCCTGAGGCAAGAATATCGCGATGGCTTCCAATCTGGGCCGTACATGCGCCCAAGGGGGTGGGGTGAGCGGGACGCCCACCTCCCAGCTCGCACTCCGTGGGGGAGAGAGGCTCTCTGTAGGGCCAGGCGGCTCCGCCCGGCTGGGTCCCAGCTCCTCTCCCTGCCGCCAGCCTGGACAACCTTGGCAGGCCGCCTGGCATTCTGGGTTGCAGCTGCCTCAGCCTTCATAGGCAACGCGCACCCGCACGCGGGAGACACTCGGCTCGGTTCCGGCCTCTTAGGAAGCGGCCCTGGCAATGAGCGAGCGGCGGGGACAGCCAAGGGGGAAGAGGACCCCGCTCAGGGGTGGGATTTCAGGGCCCAGCAGGCTCCAGGCGAGCAAGGACAGCTTCTCTCAAGTCCCCACACAGACCACCGTCACGCAGAGCCACCCCACGCAGAGCCACCCCACACAGAGCCACCCCACACAGAGCCACCCATACAGAGCCTCCCCACGCAGAGCCACCCCACACAGACCACCGTCACGCAGAGCCACCGTCACGCAGAGCCACCCCACCCAGAGCCACACATACAGAGCCACCCATACAGAGCCACCCCACACAGAGCCACCCCACACGGAGCCACCCCACACAGAGCCACCCATACAGAGCCACCCCACACAGAGCCACCCCACACAGACCACCGTCACGCAGAGCCACCGTCACGCAGAGCCACCCCACCCAGAGCCACACATACAGAGCCACCCATACAGAGCCACCCCACACAGAGCCACCCCACCCAGAGCCACCCCCACCCAGAGCCTCCCCACACAGAGCCACCCCACGCAGAGCCACCCCCACCCAGAGCCTCCCCACACAGAGCCACCTCACCCAGAGCCACCCCACACAGAGCCACCCCACACAGAGCCACCCATACAGAGCCTCCCCACACAGAGCCACCCCACACAGAGCCACCCATACAAAGCCACCCCCACCCAGAGCCACCCCACACAGAGCCACCCCACGCAGAGCCACCCCACACAGAGCCACCCATACAGAGCCTCCCCACACAGAGCCACCCCACACAGAGCCACCCCACACAGAGCCACCCCCACAGAGCCACCCCCACCCAGAGCCACCCCACACAGAGCCACCCCACGCAGAGCCACCCCACACAGAGCCACCCATACAGAGCCTCCCCACACAGAGCCACCCCACACAGAGCCACCCCACACAGAGCCACCCCCACCCAGAGCCACCCCACACAGAGCCACCCCACGCAGAGCCACCCCACACAGAGCCACCCATACAGAGCCTCCCCACACAGAGCCACCCCACACAGAGCCACCCCCACCCAGAGCCTCCCCACACAGAGCCACCCCCACCCAGAGCCTCCCCACACAGAGCCACCCCCACCCAGAGCCTCCCCACACAGAGCCACCCCCACCCAGAGCCTCCCCACACAGAGCCACCCCACACAGAGCCACCCATATAGAGCCACTGTCACACAGAGCCACCCCACATGGAGCCACCCCATATAGAGCCACCGCCATGCAGAGCCAGCCATACAGAGCCACCCCACACGGAGCCACCCCACGCAGAACCACCCCCACCCAGAGCCACCCCACCCAGAGCCACCCCACGCAGAGCCACCTCCACCCAGAGCCACCCCACCCAGAGCCACCTCCACCCAGAGCCTCCCCACACAGAGCCACCCACACAGAGCCACCCCACACAGAGCCACCCACACAGAGCCACCCCACGCAGAGCCACCCCACACAGAGCCACCCCACGCAGAGCCACCCCCACGTCCACTCCTTCCTGCTTGGTCTGGTGACAGAGGAGGTTGGGAGTGACACGTGGAGAGGGCGGTGTGATACCCCCGGGGCTGCTTTTTTGGGGGAAGGGGTCATACAAGGCGAAGGGCCCCAGGGGCGGAGGAGCCTCGGGAGCGAGCCCGGCGGGGGGCCGAGAAGTGAGGGAGAAGGGATGGGGTCGGGCCATGCCTCCCCCGCCTCGCTATCCGGGGCCACTCGCACCACTCCACCCAGGACAATGGCCGCTTTTCTGCCCCTTGCCAGCACCACGCATGGCCCTGCCCGGCCATCTGACACCATCGCCCACTCTGACGGGTGCCATCGCCCGTGCTGCACCCCCACGGGCCCTGCTGGGTGACGCGGGCTGCGCATGCGCCCAGCCATGGTCCTCAGGGCGCTCTTGGCCTTCCCGGGGCGGGTGGGGGAGGGGCGGGGGGCACGTCCTCTCGTAGCCCCTCTCCTCTCCTGCTCCTTCTTCCCTGGCCTTCCAGACACCCCCCAGCCATGCCAAGGACAGATCAGGCCCTGTCCTCCTCTCTGTCGCTGGCCGCCCCAGACCCCTGCCCCCGGCCTTGGCCTCGGCCCGTGGCCCTCGCGGCTCTCAGATCGGCTTGGCTCGTCCCCTGGCCACGGCCTCACGGCCCTGACCTTTACACCCCACTGCCCCGCTTTCCTCTGACCAGGGGCCCCCCGCTGAGCCCCCATGTCCCACTGGCCTCTGCCCTCGGGCGTCTAACCACGCAGCAAGTGGATCGATGGTGGCTGTTTGGGCATCTGAATTTCCAACTAGAAACTGAAAGGGGCTGTGGGGGAGAGACGCCCCCTCGGGCTCGCCCTGCCTCTCGGCCTCCTGTCTCTGGGGACAACTCGGCTGCCCCGCCATCCCCCTGCTGCCGTGGGTCTGTGTCCGCCTGCGCTGCTGGAGCTGTCGATGCCGGTGTGGAGCAGTCGGTCCTCCGCGGCCAGCAAGCAAGGGAAGGGCCCGCCTCCGAGCTCAGCGGCGCAGCCCCTCCCGGCAAGGCCGCGGACGCCTGCCAGGGCAGGGGGCTGCCAGGCACCGGCTCCGGCTCCGGCTCCGGCTCCGGCTCAGGATGAATGCTGACCGCCCTACTCTGAATTAGCCCGGCACCGGGTCCCATCCCCCAGACCCCTGTGCTCTGCAGACAGAGCCTTGGGATGTGGTGGTCAGGGGTCCCACACTCCAAGGGACCCAGGAAGATTCTCCTCACCAGGGTGCCCACGTGTCGCTGTCCTCCTTGTCCAGGGGGGCCCTGACTGTGCCCCCAGTGCACACTGGGAATGCAGAGGCACCGGGAAGGCCCAAGGGTCTCGGGGCTGTGTGCTGATGACTCAGCCACCTCTCCCGTCCCTACCTCTGGCTCTGATCACGAATCTCCAACAATGATGCCTCCCCCAGACTGTGCGGGGCTCAATCAGCTGAAATTGCTCTAACTTATTATCCATTCTTCTTCCAAAAAAAAAAAAAAACCCACCAAGTTAATATTCTTGTAGGGCTCAGACAGCTGAGGGTTCCTGGCACACTCAACGAAGTCCGAGAAGCGCATTACTCACGGCCTTCGGCGTGGGCTCGGGGGCGGGGGAGCCTGGTGGGCACCAGTGGGGGGCACTCAGGAAGCCTCGTTTCCAGGGACCTGGGCGGCCATGCCACCATCTATCATCAAATCTGAATCTTTTAATAAAATTAAACAGCCTGAAAAATGTTCTCGCTGGTTATTAAAGTCAACCAAGGGGAATATGATTCTAAAGGAGAGGAAGTGCAGTGTCGTGCAGAGAAATGTGCAAAAGACAATAAAACCAGCGGAGGTCAGCTCCGTCTGTGGGCTCTGCCTGGTGCCGCAGCCCCGCCCTGCCCAAGCCCTCCACTGCGGCTGGCTGAGGCCTGTCCTACCTCCCCAAGTCCAGGCTGCACAGGCCTGTTTCCTGTTTATGCTGTGCCATTGCTGCCTCAGGGCCTTTGCACACACTGTGGCCCCTGCCAACCTACCTCCCCCCCGCCCAGACCTCCGGACACTTGGTTCTTTCTCTTCATTCAAGTCCCAGACTGAAGGGCCCCTCCTCCAATGCCCACCATCCACACCCCAAAAAGTAGCTCCCTCTCCCCCGGTCTCTCCTCCTTCACCTCTCTCCCTGTCACCTTCTGCCCACTGCTCGCTCTGTGAAATGGCCTTGTTCTCCTGGCTCTGCCCTGAATATCAGCACTTGGAGTCAGTACATGGGGACACAGAGGAGGGCCCGGGCTCACTGCACCTGTCCCAGCACAGGGGGGCAACCGCCGTCAAGCCTCAGGCCCCGACCTGTGAGCAGGTCACCGCCACTTCAGGTGCACGAGGTGAGGCTCCGCTAGGGGCTGTGGCTCTGAGCACCTGGCACGTGCAGACTCGAGAGGGGCAGGGGCTCCCTGAGGCCACACAGCAAGTGCGGCCCCGGAGCGCGGGATCCGGGCTCCAGCAGGGATAGCACTGGTGTTCCCTAGCGGGACCCAGCAGCAGGCTGCTGACGAGCAGGTGTGCGTCGGCCCAGACAGACGTGTCCCTGCCCCCTGGCCGGACCTGGCTGCCCCCGGACGCCCAGGGGAAAGGTGAAGGGGTGCTTTCCTCCTGGACTGCCGGACAGACGGAGGGGCCCGAGGCAGGCTGGACACAGACAGCCCGGCCCATCGCTCCTGGGCCTCCACAAAAACGAGGTTGGAGCGAGCGAGCGAGCGAGCGGGCGAGTGGAGAGGGAGCATTTGTCTGGCGAGGGACGGGCCAGCCCCCAGCCCTGGCGCAAACCGCAACAAAACAGAGCTAATGTTCTCCATTGTATGTCTGGTCACGTTGGCGAGGAGGGAGGCTGTGTAGCTGAAGATTTCACAGTGCTACCCACCCCCGGGGGAGCAAATGAGCTAGTCTTCCTTTTTTTTGTTTTAATAAAAAGTTTAAATTGTTCACAGCTCTCAGAGGTCCATTAGCTAACAGATGCTGGTTATCAAAGTAAGTTATTTCTTTGCCTTTCTTTAAGCGACTGTGTTTAATCTCGCAGTGGCGCTCGGGCAGGCACAGGGCTCGGTGACATGGGCCAGGCCTGTGATCTCTCCTGGGAGCCGGGACTCAGGTGCGCAGGGCTGCAGCTTCTGATGCGCACACGGGGGCCTGGCCGGGGCTGTGCACTGGCGGGGCGGGGTGGACCCGGGCAGGGCCAGAAGCGACGTGGAGGCCCCATCGCCGGGAGCGTGGGAGTGTGGGAGTGAGCTGCCTGTCGCCAAACTAGAGACCCGGCCCGAAAGCCTGCAGCAGACCCTCCTCCCTCCTGCACCCCCGTGGCCTCTCCGCTGTTCTCTGCAGCCCTCTGCCCATCCTGGGGTCTCTGCATGAGCTCTGCCCTCGCCCACCCCACCTGACCACCCGAAGGAAGGAGCCCCTCACCATGCAGCAGTCCTGAAGTGTGCAATGCCCGCCTTGTCCACTTCGTCATCGCCTGAGGTCCTCTGCCCTCTGAGCCCGTGACAGGGCCCCCTTCCTGTCTGGTGCCCTCCGGGGGTCCCCTCTGGCGGGGGTCCTGGCTGGAGGCTGACTCCAAGTACCAAGATGACAGCGACTGGCTCTTAACACCCACTGGGCATTGTGATGGCGGAGCGGAGCCCAGGCCTTGACCTGGAGGCCGACTGTGGAACGCTGGTGGGGCCGCCCACCAGGTGTTGAGTGTGACTGCTGCTCCTGGACAGGTCCCAGCAAGCTGCTCGCCGCGCAGAGCCCAGGGAGGCCAGGAGCCCCTCCGCCTCCCCCAGGGTCCCGGGCTTCCCACCCTCAAAACGCGGGAGCCCCCGTCTCTCCCCCACCCCACTGGATTCCATTGCTTCACCAGAGAAGGGCGCCCCCCGGAGCCAGCACCAGCTGGGGAGGAGACAGCTGCTAAGGCACTCAGGAGGCAGCGGTGATGTCTTTCGGGCAGGGGTGCGTCTTCTCCCGTGACGCGGTATTTAGTAAACCTACTCCTCTCACTTCTACAATGCACTTTTTTAATCCCTCAAGAGGGTATGGAGGGTGGGACTGAGCAAGACGTAGATTAAAATCACCATGTTACAACCAACTGTGCCTGCCTACTGGCAGCTTGGCACATGCCCTCCGTGCAGGGGCGGGCTGTGCCGGGCAGTGGAGAGCTCCGGGCGCCCCATGATGGCGAGCAGGGCATGCCTGCTTTCTCCTCTGCTTCTTTCTGAAGCCCCAAGAAGTCGTGAGACTCAAAAGGCTCAAAATCACGTGGCTAAGAGGAAAAAAGAGAGAATAGAGCCAACAGAGGTCAGCAAAAACACAGGGTCTGGGAAACCGACGGGCAGTTCGTCATGGACAGCAGCCTGTGCAGAGTGGAGCTCAGAGCCCGACGAGGCCAAGACTGCGGAATCGGGGCCCCGGGCACCTCAGAGAGCAGGGGAGCAGTGGGGCTGGAAACAGGAGGAATCTGTGCAACTCTTGACCAGTCTGTACAAGGAGCTCCACGCCCAGATCCTCCCTAACACCTCTGGGATGCCAAAGGTTTACTCCAGGGACCTCTGGACCTGGGGACAGCCCAGAGCATGGCATCACGTCACAGACGTGGCCAGTGAACGAAGCCCTACACAGTGAACTGTGCCACTGCTTAGCCTCTTTCTCCTCTTGGCTCCTGGAGGGACAGGTTCAGGAGCGACACTGGCGGATTCCCCTCCAGAAGGACCCACACAAAGGCAGCTGGGAACTCCCCAAGGGTGTCAGTGAAGTCCCCGTGCAGTTACCTTTCGTGGAAACCCACGGTCCAGGAAATCCTACCCACGCCTGAGGCTCCCCATCGCTTGTCCAGTGCTCACGCATGTCTGTAAAGGAACACCAAGCACCTCCAGGCATTCGGGGAGCCTCTAAACAGATCTAACTGGCCCGAAAGTGGCCAGCACACAGCCGGCCACAGGGCCTGCAGCATCCTCAGTGCAAATCATCGAGCACCTTCACCTCCCGCGCCTCTCACAGAAAAACGCATCCGTGGTGAAGACCATAACGGCCTCCGTGGGGGAAACATCTGCACACACTAAGAGGAGCAGCGAACTACAGTGACAACTGGAAAAGAAAGGACTCTTGAAAATTATAAATTTGCTAGCAGAGGGAAAAAAAAGGAGGTTGAAAATCGAAGTTTTCCCACAAATTAAAAAAAAAACCTGGAATTAGTTTTTAATAGGCAAGGCAGAAGCTGGAGGTCAGCGAAAAGTGTCGACCTTGGCTTTTATACCCAGCACAGCTGTCAACCCCGGGGCCGGCAGGTGAGAACACTAACATGTGTGTGCCTGTGAAGTTCCCAAGAACACCAGACCCCACCTGCTCCTTTCTGACAGCCGCTAAGGGGTGAGGCGGCTCAACAAGAAAACAGGAGGCTGGAGATGCACGGGAGAGAACCAGCCCAGAAGAGAGCACAGGACGGTGATGAGCACTGGGCAGCAGGCCCGGGCAGCAGCCAGGCCAGGGGGCAGCAAGAGCATGAAACGACCTCTCTGTGGGGACATCGGAGGGCGCAGACTGCCCGAGGCGAGCAGATGTGTGAGGAGAGCACCCGGGAACCAGACACTCAGCTGTAGCAACTTGCAGGGGAACGAAGGGACGCACAGTCACAGGACAGCCGAAAACAACCAGTCGGCTGAGCCACAGGGCCAGGGGAGGAGGCCTGGGATGGGTGGGGGAGAATTAAGAAAAATCCCTGTCTTCCCGGGAGGAAAGCACAGACCACACCGAGCAGGGAAAAATCAACACAAAGTGCGATGGCCACATCACTCAGCAATGCAGAGACGCAGACCGAGGACGGGGGAAGGCGCTCACGGCTGCCTGTGGGAGGAGGTAGCCCAGGGCGAGGTGCAGAGACAGCACTGCCACCGACCCTGTAGGGCCTTCCACCACTCGGGGAGACAGCAGGGTGGGGCAGGATGGCCGGAGACGGGGGCCCCGGGGTCTGGGCGGATGGGCAGAGGGGAGGAAGGGTGGGAAGGGCTGCGTGCGGGCCAGGCCGCCTTCCTCCCTGCATGGGGCTCGCATCCGCTGTGCTCTGCAGCCCCCCTGGGGGGAGGTTAGGGTGGAACCCTGGCTCTTGGCTGGGTTTCAAAGCCTCTTCCTGCCCAGTTCACGTTCACTCAACCTCCAAGTGGCACAAGATGGTTTTCCAGTTAAGTTAAAGTGCACCCTCAGGGGATGCCTTCCAGCTCCGAGGGGGCCACTCCGATTACGGGACCTCGGGCCGGGTCCCGGCGGCAGAGCTGTCTCCAGCGTGCTGGCCACAGACAGTGGCCAATGATGCGCTGCAACCTCACAAGAGCTCCTTCTGTTCTTGTTTCCACCACTGTCCCATCCAACACTTCCCGAACGCCCAAAACAGCCAGGGCCAGGAAGCCGGAACTCAACCCAGGTCTCCCACGTGGGAGTCAGGGAACCACCACCTGCCGCCTCCCAGGCCGCACAGCAGCAGGAAGCTGGGGCTGGAGACGGAGCAGGGACTTGCACCTAGGCCTTCCGGTATGGGAAGGTGTGCCGAGCAGCGCTCTGGCCACAGTGCCTAATGCCCGCCCCCAGATCTTACATTTGAGTGTTTCAAAGACCACCACCACCTTCCAGTCTGGGATGCTGAGTGTGCCCCCTCACCTGGGTCCTCATGAGCCCCATGGCCACAGAGACCTCCCTGGGAACACCAAGAGTGACACAAACCCGGGCAGGGTCAAGGGTCACAGCACTGGTAGTCTTCTCCCGGCTCAGTGCACTTCCCAGAACCCCTGCTGCAAGTCACGTGCTCACTGGCGGGGTAACGCGACTCCAGCCTCCACACTCACGGCTGGATGCCCGCCGCGGTGCTGCCAGCCCTCCGCCTTATCTCACTCCAGGGCTGCGCGAGTTGTCACGTGGCTGTTCATAGCCGCGCAAATCCACACAAAGCAGCACCGACCAGAATCAAGGCAGTACAGTGCGCACGGTTCAGATGAGCAAAGGTCAGGAAGAGAGACACCGCGGCCGGCCAGGGTGTGCGGCAGGCGGCCGGCAGGGGCCCTGAATCGCCAGGTGCCCTTCGGGATGCATCTGAAAATGCAGGTGCCCTGGGATCCGCCCGTTCCTCTCCGGGAACTGAGCCCACCACGGGCTTGCTCACTCGCAGGCCTGTTGGCAAGAACAGCCACTGCCGAGAGGGCGGGCACACAGGCACACGAGCGCACAGACCTCTGGAGGAGCAAGCGGCCCCGGGGCTTTGGGCCACGCACCCTTCCTCTTTGCCTATGGAGTCTGACCACTCCTCACTTTCTCAGAAAGAAACTCAAACTGCTTTCACCGGTGTTGTAACAAGGTAGCACTGTGAGATGGAGCGCAGTCAGCCATGGGGGAGACAGGAGCTCGAGCCACACACCCTGGGGGAGGGGGGCAACATGGGGGGGGTTACTTTGGAAATCAAGGGCGCATCTCCTCCCACCCCAACCCCCGAAACAGGAACATCCTAGCCCCTTGGCTCAGCGGGCTCTTTGGACAAGCTTCCTCACCAGCAAAATGAGCGTCGCTGACCTAAGCCATCTCTCGGATCTGCTTTCTGGTTCAAAACACTCATGATTGTCATCTAAACGCGCTCCCTGTTCCCAAGCAGCAGTCGGAGAGCGGAGCCCTGAGCTCCAGGCCTTTCTGCACAGCACAGCCGTCCGCTCAGAACAAGTTCACACCGAAACGTCCTTTGAGGCGCTCGGAGCACAGAACTGAGCAGGACGCGGGGCGGCTGGCCCAGAAGCTCAGGCCTTGCAGGGCAGGGCTCGCGAGGCTGGCACGGCGCGTGGGAATGCGCTGTGGACGGTGCAGGACACCTGCTTCCCGCCGGGAAACGCGAAGTCCGCTGTAAAACGTGAATTTACTGCGCGCCAGATAACCGAGACGTGCGGCGACAGGCGTTCTTTCCTGCGCCCACTTCTCCGGTGCACTCCTTGTCAAAACAGGAAATACAACCAAGAACACACAAAGGGAAAATTATGAAAACCGAAGCATTCTCACACAGCTCTTAAATGCTCGGTCCCTACAATGCTGACGTCCGCTGAAGTCAGCACACGCCCCCCACCGGCTTCCAGGGCAGCGCCCCACGCACTCGTGAGGCCGTTACTTTACGCACACAGCGGGCACGAGGGAAAGGGAACATGTACATAGATCATTCCCAGTTTCTTAAAGGAAGTCCCAAATGGCAGCAGCTCATAAATTGTCCTCACAAAGGAAACGCCAGCAGCAGAAGGGGAACTGGATGTATCTCTTCGCATTTCCCGCTGCGCAGGGGCTTGAATGGCTGCGCTGAGGCTGTTTGGAGTCAAAGGCACAAAAACAAACTCATTCCCGCTGATTAGTTTCCCAGTGCCTCGGCCAGACTCCAACCTATAGACGGTGCTCACTGATGTCAGCTAAATGAGTGAATGGACAAAGGAAAAAAGGAAATCCTTGTACACGAGGGTCTCGGCGTTAGACAATAAATTCTGACCTTTAAATCCACATTTTAAAAAAACCTGTTTAACGAATCTGCATTCCAGAGCGAAAAAAGCTGAATGTAGTTTACTTTTAAAAACAAGAGATAAGGGGACGCCGACAGGCAGTTCCTAAGAACAGGCCTGCCTGTGTCACACGGAAAACCAGGGAGCCCGCGTGCGGCACAAGCACGTAACTCATCAGCTACATCACAAAGGCTCTGCGTCTCAGCACCAGGCCTTCGTCACGTCGTGTGTTCCGTGTCTTTTAGCAGGTGACCAGGTAACCTGGCTTAGTCCCACCCCACCCCCACCCCGGCACAGCTGTGCAAGGAGACTCGAGGCGGCAGCCCCACCGCACAGCCCCCGGCAGGCTGCGGGGCCTCATCAGAGCACTGGCGGGGGGGGGCACGAGCATCTGACCCGCACCCACGTCCAGCAGCCAGATGACCGCGCTGACATCGGCCCTGTGGCGTAACAAAGCCATCGGAACAGGGCACTGTCGCAGGATCGATGTCTCCTGGTCTAAAAATAAGCGTCAGCATTTATCTAGCAGCAGAAACGACTCTCCCACGGCGCCGCCGTCTCTTAATCACAGCGATCCATACCGTGGCAACACGCCAAGGCGTCAGGATGGCAAATATTTATGGCGAGCCAGATAACAGCTGTGTTTGTTGCTAGCTTTTCCTTCCTTTTTCTACAGATTTGATGCAGACATTTCCTAATGAATTAATTCCATTAAGGAGAAAAACCTGAAGTAATTAAATTCAGCCAATCACTCATCCACCTCCACTATTATCCCTGTTTATGTGTGTGCACGTCTTTCAAATTTTTCAAAATACCTCTGAAATGAAAATAAATTAAAAGGAGACCTCTGCAGCTGAGTGCTGTGACCCCATTGCAACAGCTGGCCGAGGGCCTCGGCGCAGGCGCTGGCCTCGTGCACTCTCGGGGGCTGAGCCCCCCTCGAGGCGGAAGCCCCTGAGCCGCGTGACCCACTTCCCAGAGCGCCCCGGTGCCGAGTCTGGGAGAGACCCGAGACCCCGGCCGCACTGCCGATTTCCAAACCTCAGCAGGCCACTTCGGCGATGCCAGTTTTAATGAAAGCTCGCGTTCATTTTAATTGACGAGCTACGCAAGGCCACCCCAGAGTTTCCCCAGCAGCCCCGTGCCCAGAGCCCCGACGTGTGCAGCCCGGGAGCAGTGAGGGAAGGAACTGGGCACCTCCTCACTGTCCGGAGTACGTTCAGTGTGCACCTGCGTCCCGGACTACCGGGCAGGCATGGGGACACACAGGGCTCACCGGCTCAGTCCCCGGGCACTTTCAGGACCAAGATGGCAGTGCCCATATTCCCTAGACGGATTCAGCCGAAGCCGAGCTTCCTGGACGGTGCCAAATGCCTCACCTGGAGCCTTCATTTCCTGGTAGGCACCACAGGGCCCTCCCTCTCCCCTGGGGACTGAGCCCAGGCAGCTGGCACTGGGACCAGCGTGGCACAGGCGGGCGTGGGCGGCGCTAACGGAGTTGCTGCTCTGTTCCTCCTATGGCAGTTCTAAGCAAGGGCAAAACCAACCAATAAAAAGCCCCCCAACCGCAACAGGCCAGGGAGACCCCGAGGAAGGGAGGCAGCCTTGCCGTGGGGACCTGTGTGCGCCCCGAGCTGCCCTGTTACCGGAGCTTCGCCGGACCCGTGTGTTGGCAGCTGCCGCCGGCCACCTCCCCTCTTCTGGGGACTCTGGAAACAATTCCGCTGCCGCTCACCTCTGGAAGCATTCGTTCCCAGCAACACCACCCACGGCCCCGAGCTCAGCTGAGGGCAGTGTCCCTGGAGCAGAGGGCCCCCACTAACGCCAGCGGGTCAGCACGGGAGGCGGGGAGCCCCGCCAGACCCCTCCAGCACAGCGCCCGAAGCCCTGCAGGGGAAACATCGCCGGCGTGTGCAGGGAAGCCAAGACCCCAGCTCTCAAGTTCTTCCTTCTGCACCAAGGATTTCACAGGCCACAGCCAGAAAGTTGCACCTAGGTCGGAACTTTGGAGGAGCTGAGGCGGGTAGGCGGCATCATACTGGGACGTGGGTTCTGAGTCCGCTAAGATCTGTGTGTGCCAAAGCTACGGGCCGCACTGGAAACCGTGCGGCCGCTCACATACAGTACACATGCTACACACGCGTGCACACGCACAGAGCTCGTCTCCAAATTACTGTGCAAGGCTGTTTAGCTCCAAGCTCTCCTGCATCCCGGCCGGCCACTGGAGTCTTGCTAGTGACTCCGTTCCCGGGATTTGTCGGTCAGCCTTTCGGCTTCCGTGGGTCACGGCGGGCTCCTCATTCCCCCCTAGCTGTGTTACGCAGGTCTAAGTTGTTTCTCTAGGCATAAACTGTCCACTGGTAGAAATCAATTTTGATCTTATCAGTATTTATTACTGCTGGTGTCAGCAGTTTAGAGAGAGGAAAAACATGCAAACTAGGGAGGGGAAAAAATACAGCTGGATCCTCACACTACAAATAACACAGCCTGCTGTCTTTAGCGGGTGTTTTGTATTGTGCCAAGGGAGCTGAAATTATCAATTTACAGAATTCAATCAATAAAAACGTACAGGACTGTTACTGCTTCGGCCCCTCCCGCACGAGCAGCACCATGCCTGGGGCTCGGACGCTGGGCAGCCCTCACGGAGGGGCCGCAGGGCAGTGGGACAGCAGCCAGCACCTGGCCGGCTCGGCCGCACTGCCGGCAGCTCACCCTGCCCACGCCACCTTCATCTCCTCCTTGCCTCACCCTCACTGTTTTCTTCTGCCAGCCCACAAACAGCAGCCAAGATACGAGCACGTCCCTTACGGGCTCAGGACTGGCCACGAACACGAGCAGGGCACGCCCCGCACGCCCCTCTCCTGGCACACGCTCTACTTGGCGGCCTGACAGAACCGACTCTCCCACCGCTGCGCTTCTCCCCCTGGGGAGCTTCCTTCCTCCGGTCACAAAGCCCCACACGGGGCCAGTATTGTGCCGCAGTGAGCCAGGCTGCTGCCTGTGACGTCGGCGTCCCACATGAGATGGGCCCGTCACTCATGTCAGACCCACATGGAGTTCTGGCTCCCGGCTTCAACCTGGCCCAGTCCTGGCTCTTACAGGCATTTGGAGGGTAAACCAGCAGACAGAAGATAGCGCTCTCTCTCGCTCTCTGTCCTCCCCTTTCCCTCGGATGCTTTTTCAAATAAAATCTTAAAAAAAAAAAAAATAAAAGAAAAACAGGCCACGAGCAAGCACGTGCTCACCACGAGACGTCAGAGCATGAGGGAGCAGACAGCTGTGGATTTTACCAGCTGTCAGCTGAGAGTCAATCAAAACGTCTGCACCGTCCGGGAAACCGAGTACCTTCCTCGGTGTACACCAAACACTGCATCACCATCAAAGACGTCCAGCAGGGGACTTCCCCACAGGCCCACGCACAGCAGCTGGCTCCGTAGAGCAGGATGCATGGGACCCACTGCCCCAGGCGCTACCAAGGCCAGAGACCAACCTGCTGCAGGGGCTACTTGCAGGAAATCGGAGGCAGAAGGCACATGACTACTCACGGCTCGCTTTCCTAGGTGCCCGGGACCAGAGGCCGACCCACAGCAGGACAGGGCAGCCTCCCCGTCTGCATGCTGGGGACGAGGCATGCCTGCCACTTCCACCAGCACCTGCAGCTCTCAGTATACAGACTGACCACAGACCTGCCACTCACCAGGCCACGGGCTCCCAACCCAGCTCACAGTGTGGCTTCCCATACACCTGCCCTGGGGCCACAGCCAGGCATTTCCACGGCGTCCGTTGAAGCCAACCACACACACACACGGGACAGCATTTCGCTTGTGGAGAAACAGACTCAAAGGAGAACTTTATTTTGGTGCAAAAAATGTTGGAAATCCAGTTTTTCCTAATTAGTATTTTTCATGAACTCTCTCAGGAACCCCCCCATGTGCACAGATGTCAAAACTGTGCCAAAATAAACTTGTCCTTGGATTGCATTTTCTGCGAACTTCCAGAATCCCCGTGCACGTGCAGGGAGAACACTGAGCAGCACGTTTCCCATGGACAGGGCTCATTTTTATTTATTTATTTATTTTTGACAGGTAGAGTCATAGACAGTGAGAGAGAGAAAGGTCTTCCCTCCGCTGGTTCACTCCCCAAATGGCCGCTATGGCTGGCGCTGCACCGATCCGAAGCCAGGAGCCAGGTGCTTCTCCTGGTCTCCCATGCAGGTGCAGGGCCCAAGCACTTGGGCCATCCTCCACTGCACTCCCGGGCCACTGCTGAGAGCTGGACAGGAAGAGGAGCAACCAGGACAGGGCTCATTTTTAAATCAACCTTCCAACGCCAAAATAAGGGTGACGAGAATACAGCAACTCTGCCCACAGAGCAATGTGACACGATGACAAAGGACTCTTCACTTGGGGCTTTATTTTTCTTTTTCAGTTGCTACAGAGCTGAACAGAGCTGGACTGGTCTTCCAGGGCACCGTGAGCTCACCGTGGAGCCCTCCCAACCAGGCTCCCACCTGCCAGACCCATCAGCCGAGAGGCTCCCTCCCTCCCTTCCCCACCCCGCCTGCCGGTCCTCCCTCCTTAAAATCCGGGCCCGTGGCTGCGCGGCTGCGGCCTCAGGTCCCTGCCGGCCGTGTGGACGGGAGCCCCCCGCCCGGCACACTGGCCTCTCGCCTCCACTGAAACGGGCGCCCGGAGCTGTCACTCCTCAGAAGTGGCCTCTCTGTGACGCGGAAACTCCTCCTGCAGCTGCTGCCAGGAGTCCCACGCGCGGCAGCCTCCGGAGACGCAGCCACAGCCCTGCAGAGGCCATGCCAGCTTTGCGCCTGGGCCTTGGGAGCACAGATGATTTCTAGGCCACGGCATTAACTGCACTCTTGTGACAAAAAGAAAACATGAGATGAAATACATTAAATAAGTTAAATATGCATTGAACATCTCTGAATAGCAGTTCGATTTCACTACATGAACCAACAGTGACTCAGCGTGGTCCCTTTAAGAGAACAAAGCGTTGACTTGTGTTTCTGAGTGCTGGGTCCGCCAGCATGGGCCTCCCGGTCAAGACGCTGTCCGGGCGCCTGCCTCTCCATCAGTCCCAGGGAACAGACTGAGGACGCGGAAGAACATCCGAGGGAGGGAGTGGGCAGCGGGGGCTCCCGGGCACAGGGGCCGCGCTCCCGCAGCCCGACACCCAGGGCAGGGAGGGGCACCCCGCCTCGGCACCCAGGGCAGGGAGGGGCACCCCGCCTCGCAGCACCGCCCGAGGCCCAGCAGCGCTGAAACATCACGACTGTGCAGCTGTCACAGCTCCCCTCGTTCACACAGACCACTCATCCCCCGACCACTGACTATACCGTTTACCCTTCTAAGAGATTGCTATAGTGTGTTATATTTGTGTGTGTACTTGTGTGTGTGTACGTGGGGGCAGGGTAATTTAAAGGCAAGCCCTGTGAGATGTCATCATAGGTTAATTTCTTTTTACACAAGGTTATGATAAGTTTAAACCCCATGACCTGGCAGATCCACCAATCCCACCGAGCGCCCGTTCCGCACGCTGCCCTACAAGGCGATCTTCCCTATGATTACGCCCACGATGAAGAACAAGACCACCAGGGCCAGCAGCCGGGCGCTCAGGCCCTCGTCCTTCCCGGCGGCGGCCAGGGCCGCGATGGGGCTGTTGCTCTGTGCCGTCTTCCTCAGGCGAAGCCCGTCTTCTTCCTGCAAAGACAGACGAGGCCCAGGAAGGGCGGTCAGCCCCAGACAGACGAGGCCCGGGGAGGGCGGTCAGCCCCAGACAGACGAGGCCCGGGAAGGGCGGTCAGCCCCAGACAGACGAGGCCCGGGAAGGGCGGTCAGCCCCAGACAGACGAGGCCCGGGGAGGGCGGTCAGCCCCAGACAGACGAGGCCCGGGAAGGGCGGTCAGCCCCAGACAGACGAGGCCCGGGAAGGGCGGTCAGCCAGAGCGCGGGTCTCCCGGATCTCGGCCCCTTTCACTGCGTACAGACGGAGAGGCTGAGGCTCACGCCAGGAAGGGCCCTCTTCCCTCATCTGTCCTGTGATGCCAGCCCCCTGCCCTCACGGGGCACTCCCTGGCTCCCCATGCCTGATACCAGCCCCCCCTGCCCTCACGGGGCACTCCCTGGCTCCCCATGCCTGATGCCAGCCCCCTGCCCTCACGGGGCACTCCCTGGCTCCCCATGCCTGATGCCAGCCCCCCCTGCCCTCACGGGGCACTCCCTGGCTCCCTATGCCTGATGCCAGCCCCCCCTGCCCTCACGGGGCACTCCCTGGCTCCCCATGCCTGATGCCAGCCCCCCCTGCCCTCACGGGGCACTCCCTGGCTCCCCATGCCTGATGCCAGCCCCCTGCCCTCACGGGGCACTCCCTGGCTCCCCATGCCTGATACCAGCCCCCTGCCCTCACGGGGCACTCCCTGGCTCCCCATGCCTGATACCAGTCCCCTGCCCTCACGGGGCACTCCCTGGCTCCCCGTGGTTTACAGGGAGGTCTCAGGCCAGCGGGGCTGTGTGTACCCTGTCCACGCCTCCCAACTCCTCCTCTCCCCTAGCCCAGCGCCAATTCCTCTGTCCTCCACGCTGAGAACAGGCTACCCTGGTCATCGATTCCTGAAACAGAAGAGCACCAGGAACAAGGAAGCGGGGACCTGGGAGCCCTGAGACGCTCCGGGAGGAGCTGGCCCACCAGAACACAGCGCATTTGCAGTGTTCAGCCGTGACTGGACTTCCAGCACTTTCCATGTAACGCTCGGACTTCTCATTAACAAAAGCAACATTCTTTCTCACAAATACAAAGATACGTGAGCCCATCTCCCCCCCAACGACCAGGATGCATCGGGAGCGGAACCTCTGCTCTTCCCTCACCTCTGGGCCCAAGACAGCACGGCACGCGGGGCCTGGGCCGGGCCCTCCGTCCTGTCCAATCTCCTGTCACCACCCTATCTGCACCCCCACACCCCTCCCCCTCTCCTTCTGCCAAGTGCCTCGCAGCTCCAGAGGCCACGGCAGAGGAGCCCACAATGCTGACCTTCCCTGCAACTCGCTGCTCTGCCTGTGCAACCGTCTCGCACCCGAGAGGCCACTGTGTGTCTCAGCCTCTCCCTGCTGCTCCATCAGAGAGCTCAAGGGCAGAGCCTCAGGGAACACGCTGGCCAAACCAAAGGAGCCAGCGCAAAAGAAGCAGGGTCTGGCAAGATAAAGAGTCTTCCGATGCCAAGACTGTTCTGATAGTATCTTCGACCGCTGCTCACGGGGCACGGCCGATCTCAGGTCACAGTGACACACCTGCTGTCCATCACTTGCAGGGATGTACTTAGAAGCTTCAGGCCTAGCTCAGCTACTCAGCCAAAAAACGAAGTGTCGGCTCCCTAACTTACTCCGCAGAGAGAAGCCGCTCCCTAACTTACTCCGCAGAGAGAAGCCGCTCCCTAACTTACTCCTCACAGAGAGAAGCCGCTCCCTAACTTACTCCGCAGAGAGAGGCGGCTCCCTAACTTACTCCGCAGAGAGAAGCCGCTCCCTAACTTACTCCGCAGAGAGAGGCGGCTCCCTAACTTACTCCTCACAGAGAGAAGCCGCTCCCTAACTTACTCCGCAGAGAGAAGCCGCTCCCTAACTTACTCCGCAGAGAGAAGCCGCTCCCTAACTTACTCCGCAGAGAGAGGCGGCTCCCTAACTTACTCCGCAGAGAGAGGCGGCTCCCTAACTTACTCCGCAGAGAGAGGCGGCTCCCTAACTTACTCCGCAGAGAGAGGCGGCTCCCTAACTTACTCTGCAGAGAGAGGCGGCTCCCTAACTTACTCCGCAGAGAGAAGCCGCTCCCTAACTTACTCCACAGAGAGAAGCTGCGAAGAGGCACTGAGACGGCCGTGAAGGAAGCAGACGGAGCCACTTCCCTGTCGGAACGACCAGCTGCAGTGCGTCTTTCCTGTGCGCCTGGCGCCACGGCCGCTAAGACTGAAAGCTGTCCCGTGCTCGGGTGGCACGGTAAGACAAGAGCACGGCCAGGCCCCAGAAGTGGAGCCAAAGCACCCACCGCCGGGTGTTCGCGATATTCTCTCCAGTACTGTGTGGGAAGCACTCAGGCCTCTGCAGCATTTCCAATGGAAGCCTGACAGCCGCTGTGCCGGGCACAGGCTGAGGTCACCGGCGCCACAGGCCTCCGTGCCACCACACAACTGGCCGGCGCCCGGCCACGAGCTAGAGTCGGGGCCCTCCCTCCACAGCCCCACCTCCTGCTAATGGTGAGAACGCCCAGCGCCACTGGTCTGAAGGACCGCTGCTGCTCACAAAGTTGGCCTCCGGGTCAGGACCACGTCTGTGTTAAAACGGACCACAGGAGCGGGCGTTGGCCCCGCAGCCGTGACACCAGGTAAGACCCAGCCCACACCAGAGCACCTGGGAGGCAGCAGGTGCTGGCCCAGGTGCCTGGAGTCCTGCCATGCCCGTGGGAGACCTGGGTTGAGTTCCAGCTCCCAGCTTCTGCCCCAGCTGTCTCGGGCATGTGGGGACTGAACCAGCAGACTGCAGCTCGCTCTCTCACCGTCTTCAGCTTAGAACAGCACCAGAGTAAAGGTCCGTGTGGATTTTCACCCCAGCGACTGAGGGTGCAGTGGGGTCTGGGAAGTATTCAAAACGACCAAAGGCATTTTATTTCTAGCCTTGAATTTTATTTTCAGTTTTTACTAAGGGAGCTTTTAAACAGGTGAGCAACTTGTGCTGAAGGGACGGTGGTTCTTCACACGAGGGGGAGTTCAGGATCCTTTTGAGACCCTGAGGAAAGCCATGGAACACCACCACCCCCCCACCCCCCCACCCCCGTTAAAATGGACAAAAGCCAAAAGCCAGGGACCTCCATCTGCCAGCGCAGGGCCCTGTGCCCTCCCTCCGCAGACCATCGGGGGACTGGTACCTTGAACTGCCTGTTCTCCTCCTGTAGCCTCTGGACTTCACCTCGCAGCCTCTTGCACTCCTCCATCACCTTCTTCACCTCGGCGTCGTCCAAAGAAGAGGCCAGAGCTTTAGATACCGCTGGTGGCTCTGTCTTTGACGCAGCAGCAGATACAATTTTATTTATTTCTACGTCATGCTGTTCAGACATAAACAAAGCCATGTGTCACCAGCTAGAGAACAGAGGACGTTTTTATGCAAAGGAAAGCAGTTCTCAGGAAACACCACCCGCAGCAGGTTACATCCACACTGTGAACTGTCACGCTTAGCTTTGAAATGGATCACTGTGTCTAGTAACTTGACAGTCGAAAGCAACAGGGCCCTAGCAATTACGGACAAGGACAAACCATGGGGTTTGGCCGAGACCAATACTGCAGAGAAAGAGAAAGGGCTGTGGATATTGCCCCAGCAACTCCCGCCGTGCAGAAATCAGCACACAGTAATGTGCAAGCTCCAAAGCCCGAGCCACAGGAGCCGCACAGCCCCAGGCCCAGCGGGCAGGGGTGGAGCCCAGGAGAGGGTGAAACAAGGCTGGCATCTGCAGAAGCCGCACCCCAGCAACTCGCTGCCAGGAAGGGGCTGCGGCCCCTCCTGAGCTCACCGAGGACAGGGCTGGAGTGGGGGCATGTGGGAGTGCTCTGCGGGTCTAGGGGCAAACCACCGTCCTGGGGACATGTATGGAGACATTCCTGGCTGTCACAACGGGGCACTACTGGGGTTTAATGAGTGGAGGCCAGAGAGGCTGTCGAACGTCCCACAGCGCTCAGGATGGCACCCCCAGCCCAGCCCGTAAGAGAAGCACCCCCACGATCACCAGCAGAGAGGCCACGAACCCTAACGTGGAAGCAGATGGGGGCTGAAAAAGGCAAGTGGGGCCGAGGGGCTGGAGAGGCGGCGCTGGGAAGGGGTCCTGGGCACTCTGCAAAGCATCACCAAGGACCACAGTTAAGGGGAAAGCGGCCCGTGGCTGGGCCTCGTCTGCGGTTTTACCGCCGCCTCTAACTTTGCCAAGCTACACGGGCACCCAGGGATTTATGCCATCGCCGCAGCCAGCCAACAGGCTGCACGTCCCGAGGGGAGAACTGCCTCCCCAGCTGCCCTGTCGCGGGCCGGGGGCCGGGGGCCGGGGGCCGGGGGCCGCTCTCGCAAAGGCCCACCTGCTTGTTGACCTCAGCTTATTCTTTTTCTCCTTCATACATCAGAGGAAGAAAACAATTTGCCAACTTAAATCGTGGTTTTGCAGGAGATGGTATGCAAATAAGTATCAGCTTGCAACATTCAACTTCCATTAACTGTCAGTATACTTACTGGTTTATCATTGTCTGCCGGCAATTCAAACACACATCTAAGTTTTGAATCCATAAGGTCTTCCGGTTTTGCCTCCTTCCACTAAAACAATTTAAATTTCATGATCAGGACATTATAAAGCTGCTGGAAGAATAATTTCTTCCTCTAACTGACAATTTCAGAAAAACACTCTTAATGAGAAAGCCCTACGTATATCAACTAGAGAACTTGAGTCTGCTGAGACTTCCGTGTTCTTACACGACAGGAGGAGGCGAGACGCGCTAGCTTCCCCGCACACGGACTCCACCCCCTGAGGCCTCGCCACCTGACCGCAGCCCGCGCAGCCCGGGCTGGTCTTCGGGGACACACCTGCAGGACACTGCCGCCCGCTAAGCCCCGGCCAATCTCCAGCACAGGGTCCAGATGACCAGGGCACGTGATCTCTCCTCAAGAAAATGAAACTTATCTCCCAGGGGATGCCCTCCAGGGACAGCCTGGCACAGACGTCCGGGAGTGACTTCGGCAGGGCCCCCGCCTCCCACCAGCCTGAGGTGTGGGGTCACATCCCAGCTTACCGCTCCTTTCAGCAGGAGGACGGGGACTTCCAGGCTGTTCTGAGAATTACAGACCAGCACAGCTGCAAGGCCATGACACAGAGAGGAGACAGACCCTCACGCCCACCCCCAACCATGCAGGAGGCAGCCAGAGCAACACAAGCGCCGAGAACCACGACCAGGGAACAGGCCGCCAATGTGATGCCGCAGGGCTGCACACCTGTCGCCCCACTGACACCACAGAGCCCTGGCTTCCAGGGGGACGTCCCGGACACTGCGCGGAGAAACCACACGGCACAGTGCATGTGCACCCTAGGCGCACGTGTCCAGGGAGCAGCAGGTGGGGGTCACTGCCGGATGCTGAATCACCGGGTGACAGACTGCTGGCCAGTCACATGGTCTGTGTCTGATGACTCCGAGGATCACAGATTACCAATTAGTCACGGGGGCAAAAACTGACACCAGGGGCTGGCAGTGCCTCTGGCACTGCCGGCAGGGAGGACCAGTGCCACGACACGCCTCCTCGGGTGAGGGCCACGTGGCATCACCCACAGATATTCCTGCCCAGAACAATGCAACCTCGATTGGTCACGAGGACATCACCGGAGGAGCGCAGGATACGGGGACACGGGCGTCTGACAAACCAAGCGGCCGCGTGCCGACCGGCCTGAAGGAAGGGGAAACAGAGTGGGCTGGGGTCCTCCACCGGAACCGAAAGGGCCCAGAGCCATGTCTGGCCGTAACTCGATGATGCTGACTGTAATCACACTCAGTGATGCGCCTCCTCTCAGCCAGGACAACCGCGCTGGGGCCACATAAGGAGCTGCTCTGGCACTGGTGCTCGGAGGGGTGACGTCCTAATGTCTGCGTTTTACACCCAAGTGGTTCAACAGGACAGAAACTTCAGGCGCAGAGGGGTAGAGCCACTCAGGACACCCACGTCCCACGTCAGAATGGTGGTTTCAGCTCTAGCTTCTCTCCTTCTGATCCAGCTCCCTGCTAATGCGCCAGGGAAGGCAGCGAATGGCAGCCCACGTGCCTGGGCCCCTGCCACCCTTGTGGGGGACCAGCATAGAGGTCCAGGCTCCTGGTTCCAGCCTGGCCCAGCCTTAGCTGTTGTGGGCATTTGGACAGGGAACTGGTAGATGGAAGGTATCTGTGCACACACGTGTGTGTGCGTGTGCACGCGTGTGTGTATGTCCCTGTCACTCTGCCTTTCAAATAATAAATCTTTTTGAAAAGAAAAGAAAGCCTATGACAGAAAGGAAGCAAAGGTGGCAGAATACTAACAAAGGGTCAGTCGAGGCAGCGGCTGCAAGGGGTGGTCACTGCACGTTTTCACCTTTCTGTGCATCAAAATAAAAACATGGAAAAATAAAGGAAAAGCACAAGGCAATTCTTACTCATGATCCAGTGTGAAAGAATTACAAATCACTTTCAGTGTGTGTTTGTTTGTGTATTTCCAAAATTCCCTACAGTGTACATTTTGTCTAAAATTTCTCTTGCACTCTTATAAAAATCACAGAGTCTGTGGAGTGGCCGTCCACGTACATGCAGCACTGACAGAACAAGCACCCGGCACACTTAATCCTCACCGCGCGGGCTGTATTTTTAGCCTCATTTCACCGGGAAAACCAACACCACAGAAGTTAATGCAAGCTGCTCAAGGCCACAGCGTTAGCAGAAGGCAGAACTCTGCTTCGGCAGCGAGAGGGCCGCGTGGCCACGCCAGGCGCCGGCGCCCTCGGACGCTCTGTCTTCTGTGTGCCCCCAACCTCCTCGACCACACATGCTGGCGTGAGGCAGAGAACACAGTCCAGGAAACAGAGGAGCTGGCAAATGCCCAATGATCCTCTACGGAGAGTGGACAGCCTATTACCACAGATCTCTCTCAAACTCAAAAATCCCGGCTCTGCCTTCATTTTCTCTCCAAAAGTTAACCATCAACAGAGATGTCAGTCAAGCTCCCCCAAGTGCATAGGGAAACACTGTGCGGCAACCCCGGGGCAGGAGACGGCTTCCACAAAGGAGCCTCTGGTAACTCTTGGCGAGAGGGAGCCCAGAGCTGCCCTGCTCCCAGACCGCGGGGCGCTGGGCACTGCACGTCTTGTCTGTGGCCTGTGATCCACGCTCACAGCACCAGGATGCTTGTGGACTACTCAGGTGTGTGAAAGTTTACTTCTGAGAGAACTTCCATTATAATCTTCTTCCAGAAACATCAAAAATATAACATCACTTATTCATTTTGTAAAAAATGAAGTCGTTTTAATTTTACCAAAAACAGACACAGCTGAACAGGTGTTTGTTTAAACAAGGGGAAAAATGAAGGAACGCAGGGAGGAACGACAGAGCAGCAGCTCACTGGGACCAAGCGGGAGACGGTGGGGGGCAGGGGGACAGGAGGGCCCTCACAGCCCTGTGCACCTCCTGGGGCAGGAGAGGGGGAGCACCCACTCACACGAGACACAGCCACGAGGGCAAGCAGGAGACGGGGGGCTCTCGCAGCCCTCCTGGGGCAGGAGAGGAGGAGAGGGGGACCACCCACTCACACGAGGCACAGCCACGAGGGCAAGCAGGAGACGGGGGGCCCTCACAGCCCTCCTGGGGCAGGAGAGGAGGAGAGGGGGAGCACCCACTCACACGAGACACAGCCATGAGGGCAAGCAACTGCTGAAGCACACGGAGTCTACAAGTAAGAACACAGTGTTCCACAACACAGAATACAGTGTTATCACAGGCAGTCAAAGCACAAACCTCCCTGAGAACACCGTTCCCCTGTGCATAATTTTCACACACTTTGCCATGCATGCACCCACCATTCTGTACCTAATTGGGTTTTGTTACGATTATTACTGAAAAAAGTAAGAAGCATTCAGTACTTACTACTGCTTCCATATCAGAAGTGTCAGTTGGAGCAAACATAGACTGAACCATAAACTTGTGCTTACTTTTCTCATTGGGATCATAATCGAAAGGCTGTAACATCACTGAGAAAGAAAATATTTCATTAGGAGGGTCCGAGCTGGGTTACCCGCGCCATCGCCACGCCAGTGCTCGTCCTGTGCACGGGGAGCTCTTCCCAGCGTCCTCGTATCTGAGCTTAGGGCCAGCGCTGAGGAGCCAGGCGACCGCATCTTCTCCGAGCCAGGTGCAGAAGGGCAGGGCTGGGTCTTCTGGCTCCCGGCTGTGCATCTTTCAACCCTCCAACCTACCCCCAACCCTGTGGCAGGCCTTGGAGGACAGGTGGGCGAGGGAGAAACCACAAGCCTGCTTCTGTTCCCATCACCTTTCAGAACAGAAAGAGAACAATCCAGAACATTGAAGGAACTGTTTTAGCTTCTCTCCACCCCATTTCCTACATAGTTCATCAAGGTAATGCTCAAAACACAACGTTGCCACCAGAACAGGAGGATATTCAGAGAGCACAGGAAAATCCACAGCTCACGGCCCCTTCTCCTCGCTAGGGACCCAGAGGACACCCCCTCCCCACCAAGGGTCTGTGGACGACCAACAGCCCAGCTTCCGGCTTCCCTCAGCCTCTCCCACAGGGAGACGAGGGCCTGCCCCGTTGAAGAAATGATGGCCGCTTTAAAACCTTGTCTGCTGCAGGACTCGGGCTAAGCCCTCATCTAGCGAGGTTCCCTGAAACACAGCTCCACCTGCGGGAAAGGCCTCCTGTGGCCTTGACTCCGGGCGGGAGCCGGCAGGGACCTGCCACCTCCACGTGGTGTTGCCAGAGCGGGGCTCTGGGCTTTGGGTCAGGAGGCCGTGTGATTCTGATGCCCACTTTTCTGAAGCCCAGAGAAGTGACCCGCTGTGCCTGAGGTCACACTGGGGAGAGGGCAAAGCCAGGCCCCAGCGGCCTGCCAGGCGAGCCCTTGCTCCCGGCAGGCGCCCCGAAGGACCGCCTCGTCCTCGGTCCCTCCTGCCGGCAGTGCTCCCCGTCCAGTGCTCCTCAGTGTCCTCTGGCCTCTGAGCCCAACTCAACACTGCCCAAGGCCAGCACTCAAGGTCCCGGGCAGCCAGGGAAGGGCACTGTCTTCAGCCCTGGTCCATGCCTGGTCCACACCGGGGAAACCTGAGGCTCCACAGGGGAAGCGGCCTGCTCAAAGTCAGGAAGCAGCAGAGACCTCTGGCTCCCGGCAGCCCCTGCACCCCACTGGACACTGCCACGACAGGCGGACTCCAGGATCTGCACTGATGGGGACAGAAAACACCAGCGTCCTTCCCCCGCCTCGAGAGATGCAGGACAAAGTGCGTTACGAGCTCTCCACACATCAGACGGAGAGCACCGGCTGCCCACAACACTCACCAGAGTGCTCTGAGCTACAGGACAGAATTCAATACACGCTGAAGAGCAAACCTATTACCTGGTGGCTTGCACACACACAATGCAACGTCTAGGGTAACTACAATAAGGACATTTGGTCTGAACCTCAAAATCCAAACAGCGTAACCATCGGCAGAGAGAAGGAAAGTCACTTAAGAACAAGGGCCACTCTTCTCGGAACTCTATGCCTGCAGGCACAAAGGCGTGGTGCACGCTGGACAATCCGGGCCTTCACTAGTGGCTTTCTTTTCAAAAACTTCTTTTTACTATAGAAAGGGAAAGACAAAGACAGAGATAGAAACACAGAACAAGACAGAGATCTTGCAACCACTTAGTCCTCAGATAGCCGCAATGGCCGTGGCTGGCCCAGGCTGAAGCCAGGAGCTTAGAACTCTAGCCTGGCCTATCACAGGTGCAGGGGTCCAGGAACTTGGCCATGTTCTGCTGCTTTCCCAGGATCATCTGCAGGGAGCTGGCCCAGAAGCGGAACAGCCAGGACCCAAACGGACACTCATACGGGATGCAGGCACTGCAGGTGGCAGTTTAACCACAGTGCTGGCCTCCTTGGACACCGGGGCTGACAAGCGCTCTCCTGTGGATGGGCCGTCACATCCCTGGGCTTGACATCCAACCTGAAGGACAAATGGCCAGACTGCAGTCAACACCACGGGCACATCTGGAGGGCACAGCGTGTCTTCTCCAACCCCAGGACTGCAAGGAGGAAGACACACCAAGGAGCCCACGTCTCCCGTGTGCTTGGGCCCCCGCACCCACCTGGGAGACCCCAATGAAGCTGCTGGTTTCAGCCTGGCCCAGCCCTAGCCATTGCAGCCACCTGGAGAGTGAACCAGCATGTGGAAGATCTCTCCTCCTGTCTCTCCCTCTGTAGCTCTGTCAAATCAATAAATAAATCTTCAGGAAAAAAAAAAAGCAGCAGTCTATTCTTGGGGTGGGGGGTGGCACGGAGAGCCACTGCCTGCTGGCACCCCGCACTGCTGTGTCGGTGCAAGTCTTGGCTGCTGCTTCCAATCCAGCTTTTCAGCGAACGTACTCGGAAGGTGGCAGACGACGGCTCAAGTACCCAGGCTCCTGCCTCCCACAGGGGACGCAGCACGTGGCTCCTGGCTCTGGCCTGGCCCAGTCCTGGCTGCTGCAGCTATTTGGGAGAACAAACCGGTGGATGGATGGAAGATCTCTCTCTCCCTCCCCCTCCATATCTTCGACTTCCAAAGAAAAATAAATCTTAAAAAAAAAAATTCCTGATGAAGCAATAAAGCTGTAATCTGACTACAGTTCCACCTTGACCACAGGTGCTCTTAATGCCCTAAGGTGAGCAGGCCCCTCGCCCGTCTCTGGGAAAGCGCCTGGGTAACTGAGGGGGCTGTGAGCTGAGCCAGGTGCTCTCCCCAAGCTACACCTTTTCCGCTTCAAAGAACCACGACTGCCCAAGCCTGGTTATTAGGACTTGGGGACACGGCATGGGTGTTCTCAAAGATGAAGGGTGCTGGGCACGCCAAGAACACAACTTACAGCAGCTGGTGCCAGTGACAAATTCACTCTTTTAAGCAAAACTAATAAACATGGAAAAGCTGCGTCTGCCCCCAAAAGCTGTGCTGTTTTCCAGAAACTTAAGACTTCCCTGACGACATCAGCGGGGACGCCAGTCCATGACGAGTATCTGAGGCTGCGTGACGAAGTATGTCAACACGTGGAAGATCTGTGCAGCTCAGAGTTTTCCAAATGACCCACACTTGGCTCACAAAAATCATTCCAAACCAAGAGACAGATGTGCTGTGGGGACCAGAGTTCATGGGGTCCCACATTGTACCAGGACCTCTCAGAGCCACAGTGAGGCTCTGGTGTAACACCACAGGGAAAGTCTCCCCTCCTACAGCTATTGGCTGAGATTAAACCACTTCACATACCCCACCAAAACAACACAGCACCATGGGATGCCAAAGCAGAAGAGACGCCAATCCATCTTTTGTAAAACAAACATTAAAGAAAAATGCACAGATAAAAAAGAATGCCAGTCTTCTCACTACTACTTTTGAAAGGTTATTTTTGTATTAAAAATAATACTCTGCTCACAGGTAACTGATTCACTACTGCCATTCTTAAAGCAATTAACATCCGGAGGCTGCGTGGAACCTCACCGCACGTGCTCCTGGGACATCATGGAGGGGCACAGGTGCCTACGGCCGCGCACACGGCCAGACGGGACTTGCTTCAGGAGAGCAGGAATCAACACGTGCCGCTCACGACACAGCAGCTTGCCGCACTGCCGCTTCCCGAAGCCGCCGCCGCCGCAGAGCGCACGGCCCGGCACCGCGGGGATGGCACACGGCAGCTCAGCCCTCTCAGCCCTCTCAGCCTCGGGGCCCCGTCTTCGGAATGTCTCACAGCCTCCACGAACTCTCTGCTAGACGCCTCCCAACATTCTCCCCACTTCCCCACTGCAATGCCCCAGCATGTGCACCCCACAGGCCCCAGAAAGCTCACCTCCGCCGGTACCTATTTACACACGAACTCCTCTGACCAAAACCGCCTATTAAGGGGAAAAACAACAACAAAAAAGCTATTTCCTGGGAGCTGACGTCATGGCCCAGCAGATTAAGCTACCACTTGCGACACTGGCATCCCGTGTCAGAGTGCCAGTTCAAGTCCCAGCTACTGTGCTTCGGATGCAGCTTCCTGCTCATGAGCCTGGGAAAGCAGCAAATCATGGCCAAGTCCTCAGGCCCCCGTCACCCACGTGGGAGACACGGAGGGAGCTCAGGGCCCCTGGCTTCGGCCTGGTCCAACCTCTACAGCCAAACAGGGAGTCAATTAATGAGCAGAGATCTTTCTGTATCTCTCCCCCTTTGTCTGTCACTCTGCCTCTATTTATAAAGAAACTATTTCCAAGTAAGAGAACATTGGTTCAGCTCTTCACAAGCCGGTCCTGCTCAGATTACTGGCTGTTTCCCAACACCAGGCCTCTCTCCTGGATCCAGAGTCCACACACCAAGTCCCTTTATCTCTAGACCCAGTGATGTTCGCTTGCGATTACCAAAGACTCTGCTCACCACTGTCAGTCCCACCTGGAACATTCCTTTTAGTTCTCCCTGTGCCACGCCCTGCAGGGCTGGAGGTGTCCTGCAGCTTCCGTGTGGCCCAGGGCTCCAGGACCACCTGCAGCATTCCTGAGCTGGCAGGGCTGGGGTGGGGATGGAATGAAGCCGCTCCCTGCAGGTCTGCCTCTCCCTTCCAGTGCACTGAGAGCAGGATGGGGCGTTTCGGGCGCTCACTCACCTTCCTCCAGCTCTCAAAGCACCCTGAATCACGCTCCCTCTGCAGGTCTCCTAGGGCAGCCCGCACGGAGGAGAGCCGCGGCCACCCGCTCCTCACACGGCCTGCCTTTCAAGAGGTTCCCCACCAAGCTGAACGCTAACAGTCTCAGCTGTTTGGAAACTAATTACAGACGCACCCATCCAGCAACCAGAACTCGGGGTCAACAGAGAACCAGTGGTGCCACCAGGAGGTGAGAGCTCCAGCCTGAAGCAAGAAGCCACTGCCTTGGTCGGAGTGTGTGAACACGTTCTGTGGAGACCACAGCTACCTTCCGGGGCCTCTACCTTCTCAGGGACCCATGATGAAACCAGCCAGTAAACATCCATTTCATGTATCTACACCCAAGTTAACCCCAGCTGTCTGCGTGTATTCTGTGGCAGACAGCCCGCTCCTGCCGCACAGGCAGGCGAGCTGCCCGACAGCAGGTGTCCCCTCCGCGGGGGCGGGCGGCGCAACACACAGGCATCGGGCAGCCGCCACGTGCACGCGCCCGTTTTTCTAAGTACTTTTTTAAGCAATCTTTTCCAAAACCCCAACGCACTGTCCTGACTCCTACCAGACACTCTGGTGGAACAACGCACGGCCTTTCTTCTGGTCACTCCTGAGCGGCAGGCAGGAGCTCCTGTCGCATCCGCTCTTGGGGGGGGGGGGGGGGGCTGCACACCGTGCCTCTCGGGACCGATCGACTGACGTGCCCGCGTGCTCTCCCGCCACTGCTGCTCTCTGCACACACCTGCCTTCCGCGTCCGCTGTGCCCTGTGATGAGCAGATCACAGCAGCGGCAGCACAAGCAAACACGACAAGGGCGGAGGCTGAGGTGCCCTCGCGTGTCCGAGGGGGCGACGAGTGACAACATCGCTGTGCGTTGCTCTGCTTGTTCTGCACTTCTCTGTCACAGAGCTGAAGTTACGTTCAGCTAAGTAAGATGTACTAAATGTATTCAAGAAGTCTTCGTGCTGGGGTTGGTGCTGGCATCCAATATGGGCGCCAGTTCGAGTCCCGGCTGTTCCACTTCCGATCCAGCTCTCTGCTGTGGCCTGGGAAAGCAGTAGAAGACGGCCCAAGTCCTTGGGCCCCTGCACCCACATAGGAGAACCTGGCTCCTGGCTTTGCATCGTTTGGGCGGTAAATCAGCAGATGGGAAACCTTTCTCTCTCTCCCGGTCTGTAACTTTGCCTCTCAAATATAAAATATTTTTTAAAAAGTCTTTTTGCTATTTGAAAATGTAAAGAATAAATAAACTGTGTCACAGTCATAAAAAAAGCAACATTCTTCTTTAGAAACCCAAATATTACTGTAAACTTAAAAAACACCGTCGGGGTGGGTGTCTGAGGCAGCAGCTGGTTCATCGCTGCTTGGGCTGCCACACTGCGTATCGGTACCTGGTTCAAGCCCCAGCCCTGCTCCCAACTCCAGCTTCCTGCCCATGTACACCCTGGGAGACAGCAGGGGAGAGCTCAGGCACCTGGGTCCCTGCCACCCACGGGGGAGGCCCGGATGGGGTTCGCGGCCCAGCCCTGGCTGTTGTGGGCATTTGCGGACTAAGACAATGGAAAGATCTCTCTCCACCTGTCTCTAACTCTGCCTTTCAAATAAAAAGAACATAAACTTTTAAAAAAACTTTCTCAAAAGCACACTTCAGTTGAAATTTTGTTAGTAATTGTCTTTTTAGCCAGAATCTCTTTGTCTTTTAAGTATGAATGTGAGTTGTTCCTTTCTGAGTAGTAACCTGGTTTGTGAAAACCAGTCACGAGGCAGGCTCTGCCTATCAGGGACCTCTGCAGCAAACGCTCACGGAGACGGCGGAGACGGCGGAGACGAGTGCCCAGACACCCCGAGCGCGCTCGGTCAACACTTGACGGACAAATGCCTGGCCTCTCCGGCTGCAGGTGCTGTGCAGTTACACTCTGGACTCTGGTCCCACCCGCCCAAGAGCTGCTGCCCAAAGCTGGCTGGCCCAGGGCCACCACACAGCTACATCAACCCGAGGCAGCAAAATCTGGAAAGCATCCTCACCGACGGCAACACTGCGCAGTCACAGTAACCGGCCGACTCCTCACCAGCGGCAACACTGCGCAGTCACAGTAACCGGCCGACTCCTCACCGACGACAACACTGCGCAGTCACAGTAACCGGCCGACTCCTCACCGACGACAACACTGCGCAGTCACAGTAACCGGCCGACTCCCTACCAGCGCCAACACTGCGCAGTCATAGTAACCGGCCGACTCCCCACCAGCGGCAACACTGCGCAGTCACAGTAACCGGCCGACTCCTCACCAGCGGCAACACTGCGCAGTCACAGTAACCGGCCGACTCCCCACCGACGGCAACACTGCGCAGTCACAGTAACCGGCCGACTCCCCACCGACGGCAACACTGCGCAGTCACAGTAACCGGCCGACTCCTCACCAGCAACACTGCGCAGTCACAGTAACCGGCCGACTCCCCACCAGCAACACTGCCCAGTCACAGTAACCGGCCGACTCCTCACCAGCGGCAACACTGCGCAGTCACAGTAACCGGCCGACTCCTCACCAACGGCAACACTGCGCAGTCACAGTAACCGGCCGACTCCTCACCAGCGGCAACACTGCGCAGTCACAGTAACCGGCCGACTCCTCACCAGCGGCAACACTGCGCAGTCACAGTAACCGGCCGACTCCTCACCAGCGGCAACACTGCGCAGTCACAGTAACCGGCCGACTCCTCACCAGCGGCAACACTGCGCAGTCACAGTAACCGGCCGACTCCTCACCAGCGGCAACACTGCGCAGTCACAGTAACCGGCCGACTCCTCACCGACGGCAACACTGCGCAGTCACAGTAACCGGCCGACTCCCCACCAGGAAGAGCTGCTGATACCCCAGCTCCGGCCTCGGGACGCCACTGCAAGAACTTCATGCTCCCAATGGGACTGCAAACAGTGCTGACAAGGGCTCTGTCAGGACGCACACAGCTCCTAATTCTGTGAACTCCAATTAGAAATGATTCAGACACCAGGAAACCTGTGATGTGTCTTTAATCCATTTTCAATTCCCAGGGTACACTTGGTAAAGTGTATCTGTACCTAAATACTGGTATCTTGGACAACTCGTTCCAGCAGCCCCCCCACACACTCATAGATGTTTGCATTTCTACTCTGCTTGGTACACAGGCAACCAATGTGCATAACTGAACTGCAAATGGAAGCATGCTTGCTACTTTAGTGAAATTAGAATTCAGTGAAGGTTATAAAAATATTAAACTTAATATCGTATTACAGGAAGCGTAAGTATTTTTGATGGGCCCATAATTTTACCACTTCACCTGCCGTATCGGCTGGCAAACATGGTTTGGAATATTAATGGAAAACTCTCTCATTATTAAACTCAGTATTAAAAAAAATTCACAACCACTAATGGCTCACCACAAAGACACTGTCAGAAATTATCTGCCTTCAAAACATCCCCTCCATACAGTTCGAAAAATATATTTAATTTTGCAAAGCTAGAACAAACAGGGAGACCCCCCCACTGCACAAACAATTCATTAATTCAAAGTTCCATTTTCCTCGCATCTGAAATCTCAGGAGGAAAAATCCAATCTCCTCTTCTCCAATCTCCAGTTCAGTGTGCCTACTTTGCTGAGGTCCAGATCTGAATAATTCAAAACCATCCCTAGTAGACGGTCGATCACAAGGAACAAGGGCCAAAGCCAAGGCCCCGGGGCTATTAATGCCAACAGCTGCTGCCCAGCCCACGGGCACACAGCCCGGGAACTCAGATCCTAGATCCTGCAGCCCGGACCCCAGAGCTCTTCTTGGAGAAAGTCCCTGCACCATCACCACCACGTCCTGACAGCGCATGCAGGCTGTGCAGGCCACAGCCTGAACCCTGAGGCGGATGGAAGGCCCCTCGAATGTCAGGTGAGCCTGCAAGGTGGGAGGAGCTCACAGGGTCTAGCTCCAAGGTCGCCGGCTCTCCCTGTCCTCACCCACATCCCTGTGCCTTCGAAGCAGACGCACACCATCATCACCCTCATCCTCCCTCCTCCCCCACCCCCTCTCTCCCTCTTTGTCCCTGCCTCTCTTTAAGAGAATGATCTGGAACCTTCTCTAACAGCCAGCACATCCCGGCGGCTTGGGAAACGGAAGAGACGCACGAGCCACATCCTCTCAGGTACACTGTGACGCTGAGCGTAGGCAGGGCGCAGCCTGCTGGGTTTTAAGTTAATTTGACGGCCACCTTTTTACAGAGTGCTTCAAAATTTACTAGTAGTTTTTCACGATAAAATAAACACATATCATAGAAGAAAAAACATGACATTCCTCTCAAAATTAGGAAACTTCTGGAATTAATTTAGTTCTAGAAGGCAATTCAAACACTACACAATCCGTCTTCTCCAGAAACCAGCTTGTCTGCCAAAACTAGAACAAGGCAACCCTACTCACACCCGTGCTCTGTGAGCAAGCAGCACCTGCCCCACCTCCCAGGTGAGAGAACTAGGACCTGCGACAGCAGCAGACTGGCCAGGGCCAGGCGTCCTGCTCTGGCTTCCCAGCCTCCAGGCTGGCAGTCTCTGAGCACAGCAGCCTTGCATGCAGCTGGGGAGAAAGGAAGCTGGGTGTGGACGCTGCACGGCCCGGCCACTGGCATTCGCCTTCTCCTGGGGACAGGCCCTCTCCCTAAGGACTCTGGGAGCTCCAGGACTCAGCACGATGTCACTGCGCAGCTGCACTTGAGAGGACCTGTGGACAAGGGCGGTGCCTTCTATCCCAGGGCCCCCCATCCTAGGGATGCGAGGACCCCTGGCCACAGGCAGCTTCCCCTCAGGCACTGAGCTAAATGCAGTAAAAACAAAGGCACCTCCTCTCAGCTAGGGGAAGGCCTCCAGACACACAGCTACTGTTCAGGTCCTTTATCCCCAAATTCTACGGTAAGGCGACCTGTGAGTGGGGCCAGCCTCCAGCTCTGCTGACACAACGCCCTGGGCCAAGACGCCCACCACCACGTGGCCCTGAGTGGCCACGGCCTCCTTCCGCACCTTGCCCTCTGCTGTGCACAGGGAAGTCCCAGAACACCACCTTGGTCTTCCCTAAGCAGCCAATGACACAGCAAAGCCAACGTGGAAACAGGAGAGGACTGGAGCTCTCTGACGGCACACACTCGTGTTTACAGGAAGCACACGTGTGCTGCACACCGACCCACCTACAGGGATCTTCCATTCAGAAAGTCAGGCCGCTCCCTCACAGCTGCTGGGAAGAATGCGGACTTCGCTGTTGACAGCTTTGCTCCAGCTCCATTTGGACAAGGAACTCGAGAAGGGAAACAAGCAATTAAACGAGGGACTCAGCCTTCAGCACCCTTGACTGAGAGAAAGCCCTGAAGCCCGATGGAGGGAGAGGGCTGGGGCTCACTGGTGTCCGGGGCCTGCCCCTCCAGAGCACGCATCACGGCCAGGCAACCGTGGCGCCTGCTGGCTTCCTGACCCTCCAGCCACCACACTCCTTCTCCGCAGGTAGCAGAAACGACAGGAGCTCATCTAGGTGTGGCTCCAGCACCCGGAAGCCCCTTGGTCACTGCCGGCTGCCTCCCTCCTGACCTCTCAGAGCCCAGAGCAGTTCATGCAGCCTGAGGGGGAAGCTCGTGGTGGGCAGAGCTGGCGTGGGTGCACCCTAATGAGAGACCAGTGGACGCAGGGAGCAAGACCTGCAGAAATGATCAGATCACGAAACACCTCCCATCTCTCCAAAGAGGTGAATCGTTTTCTTTTAGGTGTCAAACGAACAGCTAAATGCACCACAACCAAACTATCATGGGAAAGGCAGCAGGAACTCATCTAAAATGAGCAGCAGCGTCTAAGGACACAGGCGTCCCTGTGACACCGAGTCACCAAGATTTAGAGGATAAATACAGACTTCCCCAAAGCTCCTGTCTGGCTCCAGGAGTTCTAATGAGCTACACGCTTATTTCATTTTGGGAAGACATTTAAAAACTCCAAGCCATCCTTACACCTCTCCAATTCTGAAATCCAGGCCTGATTGCTCTCCCTGCACCTTTCCGAAGTCCGACTTGGGAAAACACATGGACTCCCAGACCGAACCAGGGGGCTCCGAGGGCTGGGCCACGCGCAGCACCCCAGCTCTCTCAGCCGTGCACGACTGGCGGAGTGCCGGAGCCAGCCCCTGGGAACGGCACACACTTAGCTTACGTGAGGAAACACTCCATGTCACGTTCTTCCACAAAGCAAAAGTTCAGTTAGCGCTTGCTTATCTACCGCTAAAGGGCGGGAGTAAAGACCAAACTCAAGTCAAGGCTGAAGTTACCACTTTAATTTTCCTCTAACTACTGGGGTGCAAAGGCTGTGAGCATTAAAACAAAGAGGCAAACAAAAGATGGACAACAAACGGTGAGTGGACCCACTAAGCTCCTGAACCACGGGTGAGAAAAAGTCCACCCCTGCTTCTGCTCTAGGCCGGCTCTGGGGCCCCGCGGGCCCGCCCTCCACCTCTGGCCTCTGTACCTACCAGACACGTTAATGGAGGCCCCTGCGTCAATGATCCCGCTGTTGGGCCTCACGCAGTACCTGCGCGGTGCCGTCGTCTTCACTTTAAAGCACACGTTCCGGTCTGTCGGGTTGCCAAGCTTCAGGTTGGTGGTGACGACATCGGTGAAGGGCCCTGTGGAGTGAGACACAGGCTGACTGGATCGGCTAGTCTCCGGTCCGGGGAACGCGCGACACGGTCAAGGGGAGATGCGAGAGCCAAAGTCGTCTAACAGGGACAGACGGGAGCGATGGGCTCCGGGTGCTGGCTGGCACTCCTGCACCGTGACCCACACACGGCCCTCACCGACACCCCAACTCCGTGATTCCTGCCGTCTTGCAGATGAGGAAACTGGCACAAGGAGACAGGGACCTGTCCAAGCCTCCATGCCAGTTAGCAGCGGTTAGGCTCCACCCAGTTCTTCCCTTTGCCAAATACTGGTTCCCACAGCGGGGAGCACACACAGGACTCCACTTGGGTCCAGAGTGGCAGTCAAGGGCAGGGGAGACAGAGGCGCAGGGGTCTGTCCATGCAGAGCTGCTGCTGGGCCAGTCATGGGGGCTGTGGGAGAAGCCCCAGGCCCTGCTGGACAAGCCGCACCTGAGACAGCGTGCCCAGCGCTGGAGGCCCAGGCTCCTGGGAGACGGAAACCAAGATCGGTGCCTTCGGGATAGTTTTCATGACTATTATTTATTCATTTCCAACTTTATTAGATTTTTTAATTAAAAAGGTAAAACATGCTTCTTAAAACAAACCAAACAATAAAAGATGCATAAGGAGGAAGTTAATAAGCTTTCTCTAGTTCCCCGAGGTACCCAATATTAATAATAGGGGAGAGTTCTCCACATCAGCTATGCACGCACACACACACACTTGGGCGGGCGGGTTGGGGGAGTGGAGTGACAGCAGTGAGTCCTCTGAGGCCGCCTCCCGTAGACACCTGATCCTGGGCAGGGGGCCGAACTCCGCCCCTCTGACATGTACTCAGTCTCTCTGTGATTCTGCCCTTTAGTCCTTTAGAAGAAAGGGGTGATGTGGAGAGTAAGTGCTGTGCACAGAGAAACAGGTACCCGGCTCATCTGTCCTCCAAGATCCAACAAAGACATCCAAAGCTGTGCCCGGAGAGATCTGCCATGGGACCTGAAGCTCCTGAGACAGGACTGTGCCTCACCCTCCGCAGTACACAGCCACCTGTTGATTAGCTCTAGCAACACGGAACTCCCAGGCTGCTTCTCCCAGAGGGGCTCAGGGTGTGGAAAATCAGTCTGATGTGGGTTTAACTCAACACAAATGAAGAAATCAATAATGGTGGAAAGGAAGAATGGAAAAGGGACTCAATTTAAAAATCAAATAAACTATAGCCAGTTATGCTACAGGCTTATTTATGAAAACACAACTTTGTTCCACAGTGACTGATGTGCATATTAAGGGGACGATCTGAGCATAAAACAATGCTCACGTTTGTTTATGCATTTTATCTGCAGGACACACTAGGTAAATACAGAAAATCGCACCCGGCTGGACGCAGCTGGCAGAGAAGCACACGAAACACACACGCATACACGCTTCCACCACCTCCACACACGCTTCGTGCGCTCAGCCCAGGGGTGAGGGCCCCGTTTGTGGCCACAGCGCCCCACGGCGCGACCGCGGATCTCCCGACGCTCACGTCACAGGCAGACTTTGCATGGTTCACGGAGAAGTATCAGAGCTGCTGCAGCATTTGCCATTGGTCCCAGGTCTCTGCCTCTGTCAGCCACAGGGTCCGAGTGCTGCGCCCCGCCCACAGGCGGCCTGCAGTTGCTGCTGCGCTTGGCTGGACACCTCAGGGATGCACCTCACGTTACAGCACATGGACCACACTGCCAGGTCTCTTACTATACTGGGTTACTTAAGCTGAAAGGTTTTCTCATTCCCTGAGCGACAGCACCTCCAAGAACGAATTGCTTACTTCCCCCAAAAGCATTTCTCTGGGGGCCAGGCTGGAGGCTGCCGAGGTGCCGCTGCGTGCAGCTGGGGAAGGCGGAATCGGCTCCGGCAGCTCACCTACAGACACCAGCACGACCAGTCAGCTCCCTGGGGAGAACTAAATGTTACGTGAGAGCGGCTACTCAGGCCCAGGAGGATCTGCAGCTGCCCTGCGGCTGCCAAGGCACCACCCTTGCATCAGTGTCTTGGCACCAAGGGAGAAACAGGATCCAGGGTGCAGAACGGTGCTGGGGACGGGGGAGGCCACAGCTCCCTGTGCCTCTGCCCCTCCTCTCTCCAATGCCGCAGTCTGACTCACAGCGAGGAGGGGCTCACTTTAGCCAGGGCACAGAAAAGCCATCAGGAGAACTAAACAGTGCTCACTTTCCAGAGTCAGAGGAAGCAGCAGGGGACAGCCGCGCGCACGGACGCCCAGCCCTCACACCCACAGCGTCAGAGGGCGGAGCCCTGGACGCGCGGCCCCAGCTCCAGCAGTCCCATGGCTGGGGCAGGAAGGCGGAGGACAAAGATGCTCACTCAAGGGAGACCTGGAAAGCGATGACCTTCAAACACAAAGCCAGGGCACAAAGGCGACTCCAAGGGCCCTGGCCTCAGCGCTCTCCAGACATGAGCCTGAAGCTCCCATTCCAACCCAGCTCCGCCTCTGGAACAGGGAGCATTGCCCCAAGGTCCTCGGGCACCTCCAAGACCGCCAGGGCTTCTTCTGCTGGACGGAACGGTTCCGTCTCTTCCTCTCCTCTCTGAGGGGCCTCTCCACAGAAATACATCAAATTTTACCCTGAACACCAAGCTGCTGGTGGAAAATCCCCAGGTCCACCTGCGACCCGACAGTCTAAACGGTGCCTCACCTTACAGGAGGCCACAGCAGGTGGCCTGGTTAAAAATGCCAGCAGAGCAGGGTGCAATGAACAGCGCACGCGCCGCCTGCAACACTCAGCCCTGAGCTTCGCACGTTAGGCTCCTTGGGCCGTCCTAGAAGCCGTGGGAGGGACACAGGCCCTCAGGGAAACGCCACCTCCAGGAAGACAGGCCGGCCCTCTGCTCCCCGTGCGGGGCCTTGTCCTCGGGGACTTTTATTGAACATAAATTCTGTTCGACTGCAGTCATTACGGGAGATAAGCCATGCTGGTGCTCTCCTTTGCCTCCGTGTTAATGAATCCAAACACACAAAAGCCTCAGAGCATCACTCAGGTTTTTACTAGTCACTCTCATTGCATAAAACTGCCATTTCCATTACAGGATTATGTAAAAAATGGGGTTTTACGGCACCAGCACGCACATCTCTCACCAATGAATTTAAACACTGCTTATAAAGCACAGAGTCAATTTTACAAATGAAATCGACTTCCAAAGTCAGAATTTTCTCTTGGGAGGGATGAGGACAGTGATTTGTGTCTGTAGATTTGCAACACATCCTTTTAATCATCTTCCTCTCTAATCTCCTATGCCTTACTGCAGGTAATGGCTGCACGGAACTAGAAACCAAGCAATTAAAATGTGAAACAGGAGGGTAAAAAAACGATGCAACACAAACTGGGGAGAAATTAGGAAACCTCTTTAAAACTGTTAGTCTTCTTTTGAACACGGTGAACAGTGTTCGTATGTTCATATTAAATATATATTCACCTGTGAACATCTTTGTGCGTGTGATAAAGACGTCCATTAAACACCCACTACGTGAACATGGATTCCCTGCCCCTTTCTAAAAGGCACCTGATCAAGCTATGCACGAAGCGGACGGTTTCCCCTGCCTTCCCCGCAAGCCCCAGTGCTCGGCACTGTGTCAACTGGGCATTTTAGAGAAGTAAGAAAGCCTCGAGTTGACCTGTTTTAGAAAGCAAATTGTAGCTGAAAGCTGAAAACAGGGAGAGATTTTTTGTTAAAGATTTATTTTATTTATTTGAAAGACAGAGTTACACAGAGAGGTAGAGACAGAGAGAGAGGTCTTCCATCTGCTGGTTCACTCCCCAGATGGCGGCAAAGGCCGGAACTATGCCAATCCGAAGCCAAGAGCCAGGAGCTTCCTCTGGGTCTCCCACACAGGTGCAGGGGCCCAAGGACTAGGGCCATCTTCTACTGCTTTCCCAGGGCATAGCAGAGAGCTGGATCGGAAGTGGAGCAGCCAGGACTTGAACTGCTGCCCACATGGGATGCCGGTACTGCAGGCAGGGCCTTACCTGCTATACCACAGCACCGGCCCTCAGCAGATTTCTTGACACTGAGATCAGGTTTCAGGTGCTGAAAAATCTCATCCAAAACAGATGGATAAGCCCACCAAACAGGAAGTTTTTTCCAGAAAAAGATGCCCAGAACGTCTGTAAGCAGGCTCATGCTCTTCTCTAATCATCCACTGGAGGAGAAGATTACAGCAAAACTCGTTCCTTCGGGAAATGTATCAGCTTTACAAAAAGTAACTGAAGGCTTCACGTCCCACCAACCACAAATGGTCACACGGGGGCGCAGGAGTGCAACCCGTGTGGGCACCGGTTCGAGTCCCAGCCGCTCCACTTCCCACACAGATCCCAGCTAATGGCCTGGGAAAGCAGTGGAGGATGGCCCGAGTGCTTGGGCCCCTGTACCCACGTGGGAGACCTGGAAGAAGCTCCTGGCTCCTGGCTTCAGATCGGCACAGCTCCGGTTGTGGCCACTTGGTGAATGAACCAGTGGATGGAAGATATCTCTTTCCCCTTCCCTCTGTCACTCTGTCTTTCAAATAAATAAGTAAAATCTAAAAATAAAAAAAAATCCTATGAGCACCTCCCAGGAAACTCAAAGCTCAGCCCAGCCTCCTCATCTGCATGCCCAGGCACACGTCCACGCATCTGTTCACCCATTCCCCATCAGAAAATGCCAAATACAACCCAACACCAAATGCCATGGATGCGGAGCAACTGGACCCCTCCCTCAGCAATGGCGAGCACGCACCATGGTAAGCCACTCAGGAAGACAGCGTGGAAGTTTCTTAGAAAACTGAACATACTGCTGCCACACGACGCAGCATTTACTCCAATGAGCTGGAAACACACCCACGTCCACACAGGGACTGGCATGTGGACGCGCTCAGCAGCGTTGGAGCGAGCACAACATCCCCAAGTCTGTGCGTGGGTAAAACAGACTGCGGCACACCCAGACGAGCCACGGAAAGGCCGGGGGGAACCTCAGAAGGCAATGAGAAAAGCCGCAGATTACGTGGGTCCAACCACATGATTTTCTGGAAAAGGCAAAACTATGGAGACAGCGAGATCAGAGGGCTGAACAGGAGGAGTGCGGCGGGCTAGTGCGCAGGCCACTGGGACGACATGGTCTGACGCTGTGATGGTGGCTTTGTGTCATCACACATTTGTCCAAGCCCACAGCACGACCACCGCCAAGAGTGCCCCGATGATGGTGAAACCGTGGGTTCACCCCCAGTGGACCGCCGTGGCGTGGGAGGCTGCCAGCGTGGGAGCGGGGCATAAGCAACCGACATCCTGCTCACCTTGCTATGACCTGAACTGTTCCAATCGTCTTTTCTTAAAAAAAAAAGTATTTGATCTTTCATATTAATTCACTTTTGGTAGCACCACTCCCATATGTTATTAAATGTTATTGAGATTGAAAAAAAAAAATGTGTGTGTGAGAGCGCGCGTGCACACAAGGGAGCAGGGAGAATCGACGTGCTGTTCTCCAGATGACCTCCCTCCCTCCCGAGTCCACGCAGTTCTGCCATCAGACACATATCCTCCTCTGTGTTTGTCTCCTGATGGAGCTACAGGACTCTGAAACCCAAATTCCACATGCTACCACGTAAGCTACACACCAACTGGATGTACCGCCTACCAGGTGCTCGCTCTGCAGTGGGTTTTGCAGTGTGCATAAACAGTTGTATTATTTTATATTCCTGCAAACACACAGTATCTCTCTTCACAACCCTCCAAAAAGTAAGCTTACCTCTGGGAAGGCAATCATCTGTCTCCAGAAGCCGACAGCTTCTGATGGGTTCTGTTAAGACAACGGGACTGTGCCAAGGGGGCGGAAGCAGTCCCCGGCCACTGGACGCCTCGTCATCCCGTGATGGTCCACCTTCATTAGAAGGTGCCCCTCTGCCCCCTGCCCTTCCTAAGCCCTCTGCCCAGACCCACACGCTCCTCAGAATAAACACAAACCTCTCTGGCCTCTCGCGTGTGGGCTCCGTAAGCGGCTGAATCCACACGGCTGGGCCACACTTCCAGCTGCGGCTGCGCTCTTCCTGCACACATTCCCTCGTCCACACGCACCGCACCGGGGCACTGGGACCTCTCACGCCCTGCCCGGCCTAACCACCCTTCCATCTTCGTATATGCGAGGACGCCCACCCCGCTCCCCACATCCCCGCAGCCTGGAACAGCGACGCTGTGGCAGATGGGCTCGGTGAGTGTGTGCTGCACGAACTCTGACCCCACACGGCCGCTGCAGACAGGCGCCTATTTCAAAGCCTGGATCGGAAGCCATCACCATCTGTGTGGCTCACACACGGCTGACGGCCATTGGAATGTTCACTTGCATCAAAACAGTACTTTCATCGTAATTATTCGATGATACATTTTTTAAGTTGCCCCCTTCCTTAGAAATGAAAGAAAAATGTCATAGTCACAGATATTCAAAGAGGGTGAGCTAATCATGAATTCAAGAGTAAGGACACTGGAGAAGTGTTTTTTAAAAAAGCTATTTTCTTGATTGAATTGATAGCTCCCACATTAAATAAATGCTTCAGTTACAAAAATAAAGCTTTGCAACTGATGTGTTTAACGGCAAACATCGCATTCCAGTATCTCAGCAGACAGCTAATTACGCGGCTCTATCTTGAAACCACACACACACAGCCACATAACTTTCCTAAAGATACCTTAGAACCCAGTGTCCCACATTAATAAAGGACCCTGCTTTCTATCCTTGGGAGACATCCAGCAGCTGAGCACATCCACCCCCGTCGTCAGAGCAGAAGCCAGCGGAGCTGACCCCGGGCGACACCACCCTGCAGGCTGCTCCCGTAACTCCCTGCCTCCCTAGCTCTTCAGGGCGGACAGGGCCAACACTCAGCCGGCCACCACCTCCTCAGGTGGAAACACTGGATCGCAAGGCATCCGCTGGCCTGTAATCCAGCAGCAATGCAGGGCGGGGTCAAACCCAGGAGAGCGCCCCACCTGGGAACCCGAGACACCTGCAGCTCAGCACAGGTACGTGATCAGTATTCAGAAGCTGTAAGAGCTTCTACATAGAACAAACATGCTAAATTCTTCTGAAGGAATTTATACAATGTTGAAATGAATGAATTAGATGCATTTCAAAAACTGACAGTGTTGGGGCTGGCGCTATGGCCTACAGTGCTGGCATCCCATGTGGGCACCAGTTTGAGTCCTGGCTGCTCTACTTCTGATCTAGCTCTCTGCTATGGCCCGGGAAAGCAGGAGAAGGTGGCCCAAGTTCTTGGGCCCCTGCATCATGTGGGAGGCCTGGAAGAAGCTCCTGGCTCCTGGCTTCAGACTGGCCCAGGCCCAGCTGTTACGGCCATCTGGGAAGTGAACTAGTAGGTGGAAAACCTCTCTCTGTCTCTCCCTCTCTAACTCTGCCTTTCAAATAAAATAAATAAAGCTTAAAAAAAAACAAAAAACCTGATAGTGTCAAAACCATGAAGTGACACCCCATGATCCTACACTGGGAACAGAATGGAGACAGTTCATGCTAAAATCTTCCAAGGAGCAAGGACCAGAGAGGCCATGAAGGGCAGAGAGGCCTTGAAATTATTATCTTGGCCACGAAAAGAAACCTATCTGTAGTGTATATGAAATCTAGATAATGCTGTTCTGAAATAATTCTCTCAGGCCGGCGCCGCGGCTCAATAGGCTAATCCTCCGCCTAGCGGCGCCGGCACAGCAGGTTCTAGTCCCGGTCGGGGCACTGGATTCTGTCCCGGTTGCCCCTCTTCCAGGCCAGCTCTCTGCTGTGGCCAGGGAGTGCAGTGGAGGATGGCCCAAGTACTTGGGTCCTGCACCCCATGGGAGACCAGGAGAAGCACCTGGCTCCTGCCATCAGATCGGCGCGGTGCGCCGGCCGCAGCACGCCAGCCGCGGTGGCCATTGGAGGGTGAACCAACGGCAAAGGAAGACCTTTCTCTCTGTCTCTCTCTCTCACTGTCCACTCTGTCAAAAAAAAAAAAAAAAAAAAAAGAAAAGAAATAATTCTCTCCCTTGTCCAGAATGCCTTGGATCTACACAAATACAGGAACCCTGACTGTGAAGTTACCGGAATCAATAAGCCCACACTGATGGTAATTCTGTGTACTTTATAAAAACCAAGGTTATCACTTGAAACACGCTGAGCGGCAGTGTTCTCACTGATTGCAGACAAACACAGCTGCATCTCTGACAAAAGCCGGCCCACGCACTGGACGGCCCAGAAGCCTCCGTCCTTCTGCACATAAATACTTGGACTATTTTTCTCGAATACTAGCTTTTCTTCTTCTCTTTCCTGAACAGAGAAATGGGGGCCGGTGTGGTGGCACAGCGAGGGGAGCCTCCACGCGGGACATCTGCATCCATCTCAGAGTGGCGGTGCCAGTGCTGGCTGTTCCACTTCAGACCCAGCTTCCTGCTAACGCACATGTGCTCATGGAAGGCAATGAACAGCGACCCAGGTGCTTGGATACCTGCCCGCCATGTGGGATGGAGCTGCTGGCTGCTGGCTTTGGCTGCGACCAGCCCTGGCAGCTGGTGAGTGAACCAATGAAAGGAAAATCTCTCCCTCTCTGTCAGTATGCCTTTCAAATAAATAAGCAAAATTAGAAAAAAATAAATAAGGCCGGCGCCGTGGCTTAACAGGCTAATCCTCCGCCTTGCGGCGCCGGCACACCAGGTTCTAGTCCCAGTTGGGGCGCCGGATTCTATCCCGGTTGCCCCTCTTCCAGGCCAGCTCTCTGCTATGGCCCGGGAAGGCAGTGGAGGATGGCCCAGGTCCTTGGGCCCTGCACCCGCATGGGAGACCAGGAGAAGCACCTGGCTCCTGGCTTCAGATCAGCGAGATGCGCTGGCCGCAGCAGCCATTGGAGGGTGAACCAACGGCAAAGGAAGATCTTTCTCTCTGTCTCTCTCTCTCACTATCCACTCCGCCTGTCAAAAAAAAAAATTAATTAAAAAATAAATAAATGAATAAAATAGGCTGAAAGCATCGTGTAAGACCAGAGCCTCGTCATTGTACTTACATCAGACTAAGACGCATTACAGTCCAGTGTAAGACCAGCGCCTCGTCACTGCACTTACATCAGACTAAGACGCATTACAGTCCAGTGTAAGACCAGCGCCTCGTCACTGCACTTACATCAGACTAAGACGCATTACAGTCCAGTGAGATTTCACACAGAAATTCACGTATCAGTTCCCAAAGGAGCTGAAGATGACCTACTAAATCAAAACTTTAAATGAACAATCTTTATCCCATTGGCTAACAAAATCTAGTAATTTTTCCCTACTTAAAAGACCAAAGTTTGTGATTATCACAAAAATAAACAAAAAGATACCCTGTCTTCTACTCCAAATAAAATTTCACCACGATGGGGAGCAGCATTTTCCATACAGAACAGGATGAGTCCAGAGGAGCAATCATCCCAGTCAGGAGCCCGAGCAGCGAAACAGCAAGGGCCCCGAGTCCCCAGGGCCGCGGCCACCGCCTTACAGTGAGCAGGTCAAGCCAGGCACGTGGTGTCGGCGTCAAAAGTGAGAATCCCCCCGAATGCGCCACCTTCAGCAGGACTACAGGCGGCGAGCGACGTCTGCACCAAATCAACACACGCGGGTTCCCTCCAGACAGAGCCGAGCAGCCGGCCAGCTCAGCACCCTGCAGCTGTAGCTCTGTCCCGCTGCAGCTCTCAGTGTGAGGAGCGCGAGCAGATGGTGGTTCTCAGTCGGGGGGTACTCTGCTCTGGTTTTCCTTTCAACAGAGAACCCAGTGGCTGTATCAGTGACGAGATTACCCACCAGGTCCGCAGCTTCTTCAGCAAAGTCCACAAGAGGCCGGGGAGAAGGCCGCGAGTCGGATGAAAGAGCGCTTCCACGTTCCCCTTCCTGGGCCTTTCGAAATCGTGCTCATTCTTCAGAGTTTTCCCAAATGCCTGCTCTTTGGGAAAGGCTTACCCAGTCTCTCCAGCTGGAAGAAATGATTCCTTCCTCTACTGGGTTCCAATAACAAACTGATGGTCGTCAAACTCCTCTCTGCAGCCTGATGCTCTCCCCTGAGCTGCAGGCTCAACTGCCTACCTGCTCTCTGCACACTAGGTGTCTCGTGTGCCAACAGCAGTCAGACCTCCCTCCCCCAGACTCACTGCCGGTCCTCACCCCTCACCCAGCTGCTACGGCCTCGGCTTCCCGCTTCCCCCACACCCAACGCAGCAGCAAGTTCTGTCGGCTCCATCTTCCCAACAGATGCAGAATCTGAGCGCCTCTCCCCATTCTCTCCCCCACTACGATCCTGGTTACTGTAACCTCCCAGCTTCAGATACCACACCACCCAACACTTCTCCCACGGCCCACTCCCCACGCCAGCCAGTCTTTCCAGAACAGACCACGGCTCAGGATCCGCCACGCTCCCCATCTCACAACAAACCCAGAGCCCCTACCCTCGCCTGTCTCTTGCCTGAGCTCACCTCTGGTGCGCGTGTCCAAGACTCCAGCGCAGGCACGACGCCCTTGCTGCTCCTCCGACACACCAAGCTCCCTGCCACCCGACGACCCTGCGCTTGCCCTCCCCACAGTCGGGAAAATGCTCTTCCCCCAGACGTCTGCGTCGTCTGTACCCCCGCTTTACACAGGCATCAAGTGTGGCCTTGGAGGGAGGTGGCGCGCCCCTCTGCCCTCTCCCCAGCACTTCCTTCTCACTGAGCCCCCCCAAAACCTGACCGCACCATGCATGTCCACCCTGCCCACCAGAACAGCTTTTCTCATCTAGGCCTCTCAGGTACCCAGAACACTGGGCGCACTGCAGGTGCACAGTAAATAATGGATGAACACGTGGGTCCAAGTTCTGTGCTAGGCTCTCAAGCTAGAGATGAACCAGGCACCACTGCTCCCACCCAGAACAAGTAAGAACACCTGCAGAACCCCCATCGGAAGCCCACCCAGAACACACGAACTCAGGATCTCTGGGGCTGAGGCATGGTAATAATACATCTTTTTAGGACATTATCAAATATGCGGTCAGCTAACATGTGTCAGCCACGTTTGACTACTTGACCCTGAAGAAATACACTCCGGAGAGAAGAATCCAATGTGTGAAAGACCTCACCGACGGTGAGGGGGCTCGGGTGGCAGACCTAGGACCCTCACTCCCCGTGCCGGGCCGCACTCTCACTGCACTGAGCGCCACGTGGAAAGTGAAACGTGAACACATCAGCACAGGGCCTGGGGCAGGCAGCAGACGAAGGCAGGTGCGAGCTGAACTGCGGGCCACACTCGGGCAGAAGCGCAGGCTGAGGACCCTGTCCTGGGCCCCCCAGAGCCCCACAGGCTGCAGTGCAAGGGCTACAGCACAGGTGAGTGGAGCTGAGGCAGGAGGGTGCACGCTGGCCCGATCCTGTAGGGCTCTGATGGTGGCCAGAGTCCTGGACATGAACCTGTAAAATCTGCAGAGCCAAAGTGTTTTTAACCAGACGATATGATCAAATTTCAGTTCAGAAAAACATCTCTGGAACGGTACACAGGGTAACTCAGAGGGTCAGAGACAGAGCTGGGACACAGTGTTTCTCCACCATCCCGAGGGGACATGGCCGTGGGACAAAGGCGCAAAAGGGAGGCTGTGCTGACTCATTTATATCCTTAAACGACGTCTGGGCACAGGTCATTGAGAGGTACTCACAGGGAGCCCCCACCCCCTGGGTCACACTCCCAGTGCCTACAAACAGCCCAGGCAGAACCAAGCCAGATCCAGGAACTCAGGCCAGGTCCCCACGTGCACGGCAGGAACCCCACTGAGCCATCACGGCTGCCCGCAGGGTCTGCAAGCCAGAGCCCGAGAGTGAGCCCAGCTGTCCCGGTGTGGGATGCAGGTGTGGTCAGACATTAACCGCCAGGCCAGAGCCCGAGAGTGAGCCCAGCTGTCCCGGTGTGGGATGCAGGTGTGGTCAGACATTAACCGCCAGGCCAGAGCCGGCCCCGTCTGCTGACGTCCGTGGACTGACCAGGGTGTGCCTTTGGCACAGTGGTCAGGTGCTGCTCACGACACCTACATTCCGTATCAGAACGCCCGGGCTCCAGTCCCAGCTCCACTTCTGATTCCAGCTTCCTGCCAGTACACACTCTGGAAGGCAGGAGGTGACGGCGCCAACATGGACATCTGGATGGAGTTCCAGGCTCCTGACTTCAGCCTGGCTCAGCCTCAGGTGTTGTGGGCATTGGGGAGCAGACGGGAGATGTCTGTCTCTGCCTTTGCCTTTCAAACAATAAATAAAATTTAATTTAAAAATTTAAATAAAAAAGTAATAAAAAATAACACCAACTAGGTGTTAGAGGGGTGAAAAAGGAGGGAGGCAGCTATGAGCTGGGCCAGTGGCTTGCCCGCCTGGGTGACACGGGGCCACGTTCAGGAGCTGAGGATAAATCGTGAATGAAGTGTACAGCAGGTGGAGTCTGAGCTTCTATGACAACCACGTAGGCAGGATGCCTAGCAGGTGACGCCCAGCGACCCTGAGGCCTGTCCACACCCAGCAGGCGATGCCCAGCGACCCTGAGGCCTGTCTACACACAGAGCTGGGAGTTTTCTGTGTCAAACAGGGAGCTGAAGGGTTACTTTTTTTAAAAAAAGATATACAAAGGCAGAGTTACAAAGAGAGAGAAAGAATCTTCCATCCGCTGGTTCACTCCCTGACACAATGGCCAGTGTGGGGGCAGGCTGAAGACAGGAACCTGGAGCTCCATCAGGGTCTCCCACGTGAGTACAGGGGCCCAAGCACACGGGCCATCTTCTGCTGTTTTCCCAGGCCATTAGCAGGGAGCTGGATCAAAATAGAGCAGCCAGGGCTAGAACCGGCACTCACAGGGGACACCAGCTTTGCAGGTGGCACCTGAACCCAAGCCACCACAACCCCAGCCCCTGCTGAAGGATTATTAATGAGAACGCACGGGGAACGGTTCACCACAGCACACTGAGGCCAGAACCATGACGATGTCAACATCCCATAGTGGAGGCGGTGGGCAGTGGGGCAGGCACACGGGTTCAGCTACCATCCCAGGCTGCAGTGCCTGGTTAAAACCCCCACCACTGCACACTTCTGGTCCAGCTTCCGGCTGACGTGCCTGGGAAGGCAGCACAGAACGGTCAGGTACGTGGGCTCTTGAAACCCACGCAGGAGGCCTGGCTGGAGTTCTGGCTCCAGGCTTTGCCTGGTCTAGACTCACCTGTTGGGGCATTTGGTGGGTGAGCCAACAGGGAAGCTCTGTCTCCCCTGTTCTGTGGTTTAATTTATAAGACAGAGAGAATTCACCAGAAAAGCCGATGACCTGGTGAGTTACGAAGGGTTTCAGTGAAGGTGTGTGGTCTGAGAACGGAAAGGAAGGTGAAAACTAAGACAGTGATTAAGACTCACTGCCTACCTGAATTAGCGTGATGGAGGCTGGGCGTCCGCGCTGGTGGGCAAGGTCTGGAGAACCAGGTGTCTTTAGGAAGTGGCAACGCAAGCACGTGTGTAGGCACAGGAAGGAATCAAGGGGAGGAGCGACCCAAGACCCCCAAAACAGAGGGGGGTAACGGGCAGGGGTCAGGTGAGGCAGGTGGCCTTGGCCTGGGAGATGGCAGCCAGAAGAGGGTCACCGTCTGCTGTGGAAGGAGGCATGCAGCCAGCCAGCACCTGGCAGCACTTCCAAGTGTTTAACAAAGCACATTTCCACTTCCACTTCCGATCCAGCTCTCTGCTGTGGCCTGGGAAAGCAGTGGAAGCTGGCCCAGGTCCTTAGGACCCTGCACCTGCATGGGAGTCCTGCAAGAAGCTCCTGGCTCCTGGCTTCGGATCGGCGCAACTCTGGCCATTGCGGCCAAGTGGGGAGTGAACCAGCGGATGGAAGGACCCCCCCCCCCCCCGCCTCGCCTTCTCTCTCTTTGATTTTCAAGTAAAATAATAAAATAAATCTTTAAAAAAAAAAGTTATGCTCAGATTTCTGAAAGTGCCATCAGCACCCACAGCAGGGCCTGGGTCGGGCTGGGGTCAGACTCAGGAGAGGTGAGAAGGGGAAGCGACCAGAGGAAGAGCGCCTGGGGGCAGAGGGCAAATCTGAGCGCAGAGAGCGGCGACCAGTGGAGAGACGAGTGATGCAGGAAACCTATAACCTGAGATTACTGGGAGGAGTGGGCAGGAGTGGCCACAGGGGAGCCATCGGGAGGCCAAGGAATAGTGTCAACAAGCTGGATGGCGGCGGCAGCCAACACCACGGTGCGCACACAAATCCACGGGAGACGGGACGCCGAGGCCGTCGCTGAGTTACTGCACATGGCCGTCAGGGGCGTCAGGGCAGAGGGTGGGGGGGCAGAGACAGAGACTGCTGGTTGCAGGAGGAGGGTGAAGGGGGCAGCTGCAGGGGTACACCTGCGGCAGGAGCAGCTTCTCTTTTCCAGAGTGGAGGAGACAATGGAGGAGACCACGGGGGAGACCACGGGGGGACCACGGGGGAGACCACGGAAACCACGGGGGGAGACCACGGGGGGACCACGGGAGAGACCATGGAAACCACGGGGGGGACCACGGAGGAGACCACGGGGGAGACCACGGGGGGGACCATGGGGAGACCATGGAGGAGGCCATGGGGGAGACCACGGGGGAGACCACGGGGGAGACCATGGGGGGACCATGGAGGAGACCATGGGGGGGACCATGGAGGAGACCATGGGGGAAAACCATGGGGAGACCATGGAGAAGACCACGGGGGAGACCATGGGTGGGACCACAGGGGAGACCACGGGGGGAGTCCATGGAGGAGACTGCGGGGGGAGACCACGGGGAGACCATGGGGGGGACCATGGGGGACATCACGGGGAGACCATGGAGGAGACCATGGGGGAGACCATGGGGGAGACCATGGGGGGGCATGGGGGAGATCACGGAGGAGACCATGGGGGGTGGACCATGGAGGAGTCCATGGGGGAGACCACGGGGAGACCATGGAGGAGTCCATGGGGGAGACCATGGGGGGGCCATGGAGGAGTCCATGGGGGGAGACCACGGGGGAGACCATGGGGGGAGACCACGGGGGAGACCACGGAGGAGACCATGGGGGGTGGACCATGGAGGAGTCCATGGGGGGACCACGGGGAGACCATGGAGGAGTCCATGGGGGGAGACCACGGGGGAGACCATGGGGGGGCCATGGGGGGAACCATGGGGAGACCATGGAGGAGTCCATGGGGGGACCACGGGGGAGACCATGGAGGAGACCGTATCGGGATGTTCAGTTAAAACGACTGCCTGGCTGTGGCGCAGTGGGCTAAGCCTCTGCCTGTGGCGCTGGCATCCCACATGGGCGCCAGTTCATGTCCTGGCTGCTCTACTTCCGACCCAGCTCTCTGTTACAGCCTGGGAAAGTAGTAGAAGATGGCCCAAGTGCTTGGGCCCCTTGCATCTGCTTGGGAGACCCAGACGAAGCTCCTGGATCCTGGTTCAGATGGACTCAGCTTCGGCCACTGCAGCCATTTGGGGAGTGAATGAGAGGATGGAAGACCTCTCTCTGTCTCTCCCTCTGTCTGTAACTATACCTCCCAAATAAATAAATAAAATCTTAAAAATATATATATATGACTAGGGGCTGGTGCTGTGGCACAGCAGGTTAAAGCCCTGGCCTGAAGTGCCGGCATCCCATATGGGTGCTGGTTCGAGTCCTGGCTGCTCCTCTTCCGATCCAGTTCTCTGCTATGGCCTGGGAAAGCAGTAGAGGATGGCCCAGGTCCTAGGGCCCCTGCATCCACGTGGGAGACCTAGAAGAAGCTCCTTGCTCCTGGCTTAGGATCGGCGTAGCTCCGGCCATTGTGGCCAACTGGGAAGTGAACCAGCAGATGGAAGACCTCTCTCTCTCTCTCGCTACCTCTCTCTCTGTAACTCTGTCTTTCAAATCAATAAAATAAATCTTTTTTTAAAAAAAATGACTAATTACCAAGCACTGTGATAAACACCAGGTATATAAAGAAGGAAAAAGAAACAATCTTGCTTCCAAGAAGAAAGACAACAAAAGCAACCGTTTAAGAAACAAACTAAGAGACTCACAGGGGCTGCTGAGTTTTCTCGGGACGAGTCCAGATGCCCCTCTGAGAGGGCCACAGGTGAAGGAAGCACTCGTGACAAATGGGACTCCCGGTGCAAAGTTCCGGATGTGGGACTCTCCGGAGTGAGCCACGAAGGTCAGAGGTGCGGATCCGGACCCCCAGAGAAGCCCACTAGGCACTTTTACGTGAAGCACATCAATTCAGCCACCAGAACGAGGGTCCCAAGAAGCCCCCACAAGGACAAATCCTTGCCTTTTATTCCTGTGAACACCTCTGCTGCGCAGGATCCCGAGAAACACTGAAGGAGACGCCCAGGAGGACGCCCCTTCTGTGTGCGAGGATAAACGAGAACACAGCCACCAGTCACTCCTGGGACACAGGAACAAGCCCACTGGAGCCGTGTTCTGGAAGTGGAGACAAAGCAGAGAATGAGACACGGCACACACGGGCACCGCTCCGAGGCGAGACAGAGAAGCCTGGCTCAGAGCATCTCCAGGAATACGTAGGAAAGGCCAGCAGAGGGGTGAGCTTCCAAACAGGAACATCAGGGCTCAGACCGCAGCGTCTAGAAGCCACTAGCACAAAGCGCTGGCAGGTGCCGTGGGGCATACAAGCCCCAGCGACCACCCTCACCAGGCTCGCCTTCCTCCACTGACACAAGCATCAGCTGTCCAGGTCTCAAGCTAGACCTTCAAGGAACACTACCAGGTGTTCAGTTCAAGCTCCTCCCACTGCAGGGAGGAAACCAAGGATGGGGAGGTAGCCGAGAGCAAAACATGGGGGCACCTCCTGGCTGCAGGGGCCGAGAGCCCGGGATGCAAACTCTGCAGGTCCCGGGCTCAGCTTCTTCCAAGTCCACGACGGACATAACGATGCTGACTTCTCAGGAGTACCATTCCACGCCTGCCCACTTCCTATTGGACTACGTATGCTGAATGATGCAACTAAAAGGCAAAAACAGTAGCAAACAATCCAGAAACACATCATTCATATGAGACCTATTCAGAAGCAGAAGACTTAGAATAGGGAGTAGAAGGTAGGTATAAGCTGATAATATTAGCACATAATTTGAAAAATTATTTATTTTGAAAGAGTTGGAGAGAAGGAGAGACAGAGAGAGATCTACCCGCTGGTTCACTCTCCAGGTGGCTGCAATGGCCAACGCTAGGCCAGGCTGAAGCCAGGAGCTTCATCTGGGTCTCCACTATGGGTGGCAGGGCCCAAAACACCAGAGCCATCTTCTGCTGCCCCTCCCAGGCCATCAGCAGGGAGCTGGATCAGAAGTGGAGGAGCTGGGAAACAAACAGGTGTCCATACAGGATGCCAGTGTTGCAGGAGGTGCCTTTACCCACTACACCACAATCAGACCAACCACATAATTTTCAACACTAACAAGTAAACTACTTGGGGTCCGCCCTGAGGTGCAATAGGCTAAGGGGCAATGCTGGTGGCTACGGGGAGTGCCAGCTCCCGTCCTGGCCGCACCGCTTCCAACCCTGCTCCCTGCTGATGTGCCTGGGAAGCAGCAGGAGATGGCCCAAGTACTCTGACACTCAAGCGGGAAACCCAGATAGACCTCCAGGATTCGGCCCGGACTGGTGCTGGCCATTATGGCCACTCGAGTAGTGAATCGGCGGACAGCAGATCTCTATTGTGTCACCTTTCATCATGTAAATAAATCCCAAAAACAAAGCATAGGGGCCGGCGCCATGGCTCACTAGGCTAATCCTCCACCTGCGGTGCCAGCACACCAGGTTCTAGTCCCGGTTGCTCCTCTTCCTGTCCAGCTCTCTGCTGTGGCCCAGGAGGGCAGTGGAGGATGGCCCAAGTGCTTGGGCCCTGCACCCACATGGGAGACCAGGAGAAACACCTGGCTCCTGGCTTCAGCCGCAGTGTGCCGGCCGCAGCAGCCATTGGGGGGTGAACCAATGGAAAAGGAAGACCTTTCTCTCTGTCTCTCTCTCTCTCTCTGTCCACTCTGCCTTTCAAAACAAACAAACAAACAAACAAACAAACAAAACACAAAGCAATGATTCACAATCAGAAGTCAGCAAGAGGGGCAGGCACTGTGGCACAGCAGGTTAACACCGGGCCTGAAGCACCAGCATCCCATATGGGCACCGGTTCTAGTCCTGGCTGCTCCTCTTCTGATCTAGCTCTCTACTATGGCCTGAGAAAGCAGTAGAAGATGGCCAAGTCCTTGGACCCCTGTACCCATGTGGGAGCCCCGAAGGAAGCTCCTGGCTCCTGACTTCAGATTGGTGCAGCTCTGGCTGCTGCGGCCAATTGAGGAGTGAACCAGCAGAGGGAAGACCTACCTCTTTCTCTCTCTCTCTCTCCCCCTCCCTCCCTCCCTCCCTCTCCTATCTCTGTGTAACTCTTTCAAATAAATAAATAAATCTTAAAAAAAAAAAAAAAAAAGTCAGCAAGAGGGGCAGGTGCTGTGGCACAGTAGGCTAAGACCCCACCTGTGGCACCAGCATCCCAACCTGGGTGCTGGTTCATGTCCTGGCTGCTCCTCTTCAGATCCAGCTCTCTGCTAATGACCTGGGAAAGCAGTGGAGGATGGCCCAAATACTTGGGTCCTTGCATCCATGGGAGACTTAGAAGAAACTCCTGGCTCCTGGCTTCAGATCCACCCAATGCCAGCCACTGCAGCCACCTGGGGAGCAAACCAGAGGATGGAAGACCTTTCTGTCTCTTCCTCTCTCTGTAACTCTACCTCTCAAACAAGTAAATCTTTAGAAGTGACCAAGTTAGGACACAGGTTCTCAGGGAAAAGCACAGGACTGGTGAAGACTTTATCACGCTGACCACAGTCACGCTAGCGTCCCAGAGGACTGCGCACTTCACGGACAGGTGTCAATGAGGCCGGTACAGTTAAGCTCCTTTCCTTTCTCTCAATCCTCTTCCTCCATCCTACTGCCCGTGTCCAGTCCTCCGCTCATCTTCCTAACAACATAACAATAGCAGAGCCAGTGCAGTCTCCTGGCCCCTTACCACTCCTCTTCTAAGGGGAAAGATACCCGGCACACTGAAGACCATGGGCTCTACAATGAGAAGGACCTTGGTTCCAAATCCCAGCTACACCCTTAACGCAGGTTCATAACCTGAGTTAATAACCTGAGGATCCTAACTGTACCCAAGTGGTAGGCCTGGAATAAGAGTTAAATAAATGAGCACTAGGAAAGGTGACTAATTAGTGTACTACATAGGCTTGCCAGGTCACGTCTCCAACACTCTAAATAATGCCCGAACTCCACCCCATTTGTATATTCCATTAGGGAACCACTCCCTACCCTATCGCCCCTGTGAGATCAGAACCCCACATGGAATCAACATGGCTTTTCCTTGGCGCCCGGTGAGGGACAGAACCTTCGCCCCCTTGCCCACCGACACCTGGAGGCTAGAATCACTCGGGACCAGGACTTTCTTCCCAGTCCCCAATCCGAGCCAGGGGCCGGCCTGCGGGAGGCTTTCCATCCAAGTACCTGAACTACACCAGAAGCAGAAGCTCACAATCTTCCCCCACAGGAGACCCCAAAGGGCAAGCTGTGCAAGGAAGGACCCCAGGTGTCTCCAGAGGGGGTCACGGTTACACCTGCAGGCACTGCACCCACACACATCTCTAAGGCCACGTCCAGTTCCTGGGCCTGGGCTCTCGGCTCACCTCATACAGAATGAACAAGAATGAAGCAAGCGGGCTCTAGTGGTCCCCTTCAGTCTGACTCTTCCACAACCTGAGCGGAGTCTCAGTTACATAACGATGCACCCTCGGTTCTCTGCCCAAGGCACTGGCCTCTCTGGCCCTAGGACGAAGGGCAAGCTCGCTCTCTCTAGTAAAATTCAAGGTGCATCTGCAAAGGCCTTCATGTGAGGCTTCTGTCTCAGTGAGCGGCATTCTGAACGCCTCCCATTCCCAATTAGTAAGTCACGCACAGGCACAGCAGCAGAGCCACCAGTCACCAGATCCACGAAAACTCCATCCAGACCCGAGGTGCAAGTGAGCCAGCACTCACACGGTAAACCAGCGCACTCTCCGGGCTCATCAGTCTGCACTTTTTCAAAATGCGGTAAGAACTCCCTCCTAAAAATTCACAAAGTATAATTCTTAGGAACTGATGTTCTTCCACACTCCACAGATGTCCTGGCACAAGCCTGTCGTCTCCCAGAAGCGCTGGTCCTCCTCTTCACCCTCACATGACAAGACGCACGTCAGCCACCACTTGTAACTCCGGACCCAACCCCACACCGTGCCTACCAATCGGCCTTGTGCTCCCAGCCACCTGCTGAGCATCCTAAAGCTTGGAAAGACAACCCAAGGAACTTGAATGCCTAGGGCTCTAAGCCTCATCACAAGCAATTCAATCAAACCCAGGTAAAGGGCCCAGGGTGGAGCCCACTGTCCCACAGGACTGCAAAAGAGGTGCCAACCACACAGTCTTAAACTGCTCTTTGCCCAAGATACTTACTTCTCAAATAGGCAAAGAGCACAGGAGCCCACCAAAAGGCCACCCGCAGCCATCAGCAGTCCTGCAGGTGCCCACGGGGGCACACACAAACACCGAAGCCCAATGGGGACATGACTTGAGACACATGGACAGGAATAGCAGTCCGCTAAACAGAAACGGCTAATAACCCTTCTCAAAGTCCTGTGAGGAAGAGGCAGGAAGTTTGGGGAAAAATGAGCTGGAAGATTTTCAGTTTCTGTCTCTAGCAGCCATGTATGTAGCTCCACCCCCTTGCGAGTCAATTCAGTACACCTGCACTCCCACAATGCACCTGTGTCATCCAGGCCTGTCTAGCAGGTGTCATGATGAACACGTGGAAGCTGAACTCCACAGGGAAACTCCCAGAAAACCTCACACACTCTGAACAACGCCCAAACTCCACCCCACCTGCATATTCAATGAGGGGACCGCCCCCTGCCCGACCAAGGGGACTGCTGGCGCCGTGGAGAGCAGGCCTTTCTCTGGCGTTCCTGTTGGCCCCTCTCTTCCCCCTGCACTCTCCCTGGGGAGTTTTACTCCCCGTGCGGTCTCCCACACTCACGCTTGAATGTACTCTCATTCTCTCACTGTCAATAAAACCGACACATCTTTTATGCCTCTGCTTTGAATTCTTATCTCATGAGTGGGGAAGAACTTGGAATAAAAACTGGGAAACATATTCCCATAACAAAGGGATGAAGGGAAGTCCTAGGAGTGTATTTCTGTAGTTTTACAGTTTCGTGCAATTAATGTTATTAAAAGAAAGCATTTCTAGGCTTCCCTGTGCGACTATGCCACGTTCTAAACAGCACCCCCTCCCCCAATCACCCCACAGAGCACCGTAAGGAAGTTTCTAAACACTCTAACAGCAAAACAGACGGACTTCTGTGGGGCCCGTGTTGTGGCACGGTGGGTAAAAGTGCTGCCCGCGACTGCAGCATCTCACGCTGCTCCACTTCCAATCCAACCCCTGCTGATGTGCCGGGGAAAGCAGTGGAAGGTGGCTCAGGCCCCATCACCCACGTGGGAGGCCTGGATGGCGTTCTGGGATCCTGGTTTTGGCCTGGCCCAGCCCTCACCGTGGCTGCCATTTGGGGAGTGAAGCAGCAGATGGAAAATGTCTCCCCACCCCCACCCCCTAGAATCCTGCCTTTCAAATAAGTAAATACACCTAAAAATAAGCATAACAAAATAAACAGATTTCTAGAGATGCTGTTTTGCCACACCGGTGTTTTCCAATAACCTTACGATGACGTGGAGTTGGGTAATTCTGTCAGCCCCCGGAACGCGCTCTTCAAACAGCCCCTTCTCGTAAAGCCCGCCGCCAGGTCCATCAGGTGAGGCCTCTGAAGGAGGCACCCACTCGCCCCCCGGACGAGGGCCGAAGCCATTCTGCCTCTGCCTCGGGGATGCTGCCAGGAAGGGGCCTAAAAGGACAGGAATTGAGGAAGCTGCCTGGAAGCCATAATGCAACTTCGCTTTGAATGCAACCCAGGTGCAGAAGGCTTTTATTTTATTTTGCTTTATTAAAGGCACTCGCTGGCTACGTTGTCGTGACTAATGGAGCTGGGCACCCGTGCTCGTCTCCCCTCATCCTGCTGAAAGCTCAGGGGCCGCGGCAGCCCGGCAGCCCGGCAGACTTCAGTAGGCGGGGACTACCGGAGGCCATCTGGCAGGTAATGCTTCCTGGGGACTCCAGTTCCAGGTGCGGGAAGTCAAGCCTGGGGGCAGCCGTGAGTGATGACCAATGCAACTTACTCCCGGCCCCTCCCCTCACGTTCAACTACTTACTGGTAACACTATCAGGTCAAAGTGCACAGTATTTTTGCCTCCGGCGTTTGAAGGAAAGATGCTAGATACTTCTAATAAATAAAAGACAGTGATAATGTTTAGGAGTTCAGCTCTTAAAAGCACCAGTTCAGACTAATTATTTTATAAAGCCACACTTACACGTGGCCACTGAGAGGCGCGTGCCCACGATGCACACCACGTCCCAGAGCTGAGCACCAGGCCCACCACGGCCCTCTGCGTCCCCAGGCAGCTAAGTGGGAAGAAACGGAAGGGAGCAGGCAGGGGAACCAAGTTAACCTCTAGCTCACACTTGTCCAGGAACGCAATTTCAGAAGTAAATCCACCATCTGCGAAGACTGAAGTGTGCCTGCGATGTGCACGCTGGTTAATAATTAAATAAGTGAAGGTGGTCTAGTAGCATGGTTTGAAGCGGCACCGTACGGAACCTTCCGCGCACCGCTGACACTTGGCTGTGCCGTACAAGTCTGCTCCTGCGACCAGGAAGGTTAACAGAATCAGTGCCACACCAAGGCTGAGGACTTAATGGTGCACTTGGCACCCAGAAGGCAGTCACTGCATCGAATGGCCCGTGTCCACAGGCTTTCAGATCTGTTTTATCTTCCCAATCTTAAATCCACATCAGCTTCAGGGCCTGAATGGACGACTCCAAGCCTGCTTTCCTCATGCAGAACAGCGCCCAAATCCCTGTTCTCTGGAGAGCAGTGATGAGCTCCCCAGCCCACAGGCACTACCACACCTGACACCCCGACCGACCATCGGCAGCACTACCCAAGACTTCCTGAAGGCCAACGGTCTAGCCTTTGAACAAAGCAAAGGTGAATGGATCCACAGTGGGTCCACACCTTACACCGGTGCGGATTCTTCTCTGACCGACTGTCCGGGCTGTCAGCACCTGGACAACAACCGGACAACTAGAAGACGCACCATTTGCCACAGAAGGAACCTGACCGAAGGGGACGTAGAGGGCAAAGATGGAAAAGGAGACGTCAAACGCCCGAGTGACTCCTTCCCAAAGCTCTCTGTGAGATGAACACGCGGGAGCCCAGAGCGGAGACAGAAAGAAAAGGATCACGCCCTGGAAGGCCTGAGAGCAAGAGCACAGCACCAATGGAAACCACACTGACACACACTCCACAGTTTCCAGAAACTTCTCCCGCCTGAAGGGGCTCCCACTAGTGTGGAGGGCTTCGCGTGTCTGCTGGAGCGACCACGGGGCAAGGCCAGCCTCACGAAGCCGCCAGGTCTTCCCTTGTCTCACGCATCAGCAATGCAGCACACTGATCTTCAAGGTCACACAAATCTGTGTTCTCTTTATCTTACGTGACACCCTTAAATTTAACCAAATTCCCAGTGTCCGAAAGAATGTGATGGTAGACAACCCCACACCCTCAGCTTAGGCTTCACTTAAAAGATGAACGATAGGCAGTTCAATTACCACTGTCTGGGGCCAGCGCTGTGGCACAGTAGGCTAAGTTTCCACCTGAGGCGCCAGCATCCCATACAAGTGCCGGTTTGATTCCTGGCTGCTCCTCTTCCGATCCAGCTCTCTGCTGTGGCCTGGGAAAGCAGTAGAAGATGGCCCGAGAGCTTGGGCCCCTGCACCCATGTGGGAGACCTGGAAGAGGCTCCCAGCTCCTGGCTTCGGATCGGCCCAGCTCAGGCTGTTGCGGCCATCTGGGGAGTGAACCAGTGAATGGAAGACCTTTCTGTCTTGCCTTCTCTCTAACTCTACTCTTGAATAAATAAATAAAATCTTTAAAAATAAAAAAGTATTCTTTGGAAGTAAACCTTTAAAAAATGATCACTTTCTTAAGCAAAGTCAGCTTGTGCGCTGGATTCAGGGCTGGCCTGTAGCACAGCGAGTCAGGCCGCTGCTGCCATCAGACATCCCCAGCACGGGTCCAGCGCTGGCTGCTGCAGACACCTGGGGGTCAACCAGCGGATGGACATCTGTCTGTCGCTCTGCTTTCAAGTGAAAATAAACATCAAAGGGGGGGGGGGGGGCAAAGAAGAGGTTGGATTCATCTGGGTCAAAGGCCAGAATTCAGAATTGTTACCCTGAGTAGCCTGCAAGGGACCAGTTAAAGGTGCCACTTCTCATCTTGAAATGAATGCTCTATCCACACACCAAGCTAGGGGACTGAGTCTTTTTTTTTTTTTTTTTTAAGATTTATTTATTTGAAAGTCAAAGTTACACAGAGAGAGAAGGTGAGGCAGAGAGAGAAGTCTTCCATCCGCTGGTTCACTCCCCAGTTGGCCGCAATGGCTGGAGCTGCACCAATCTGAAGCCAGGAGCCAGGAGCTTCTTCCGGGTCCCCCACGTGGGTGCAGGGGCCCAAGGACTTGGGCCATCTTCCACTGCTTTCCCAGGCCATAGCAGAGAGCTGGATCAGAATGGGATGCTCGCACTGCAGGTGGCAACTTAACCCACTGCGCCCCAGGGTCCGCCCCAGGGCACTGAGTCTTTATTCTAACTTTATCGTCAGTTTAAAATAATAACCCAACAAACAAAATGCCCACAATGTGGTTCACACAGGCAGCAGACGCCTCTTCTCAAGTCACAGGCTAACAGGCTCAGCAGGCTGACCCCACCACTTCTCGCGGCCATTTTCCTGGCAAAGCATCCAGCGACTTTGGCCACCGTGACATCAGTCAGCCCGTGGCCACAGAGATCACCGTCCACTGCCACGCCTTCCAGGCAGAACAGTGGAAGTGAAAAACCAGCTGTCTAAGTACAACCACGCTCTGTCCTCAGCGCTGTGAACGGTACTGTGCACCGAACAACTTCCACCGAGCACTGTGTACTCAGCCTCCCTGCAGTATTTACAACAATGTACAGCCCTGCGCACTCAGTCCTCCACACAGCCCTGCGCAACTGCCAACCTCCACAGGGCACTGGGCATTTGGTACTCTACAGCCCTGTGCTTCCAGTACTCCATACAGCACCACACGACCACCACCTCCATAGGGAATTCCACAGCTGCTGACCTCTGACCTCGAGAGTGTCATACAGCCACTGACCTCTGACCTCCAGAGTATCATACAGCTGCTGACTACCACCTCCATAGACTATACAGCTGCTGACCTCTGACCTCCACAGATATTATACAGCCACTGACCTCTGACCTCCATAGAGTATTACACAACTGACCATCAACCTCCATAGAATACTATACAGCCACTGACCACCACCTCCATAGAGTACTATACAGCCACTGACCACCACCTCCATAGAGTACTATACAGCCACTGACCTCTGACCTCCGTATTCTACAGCCACTGACCACCACCTCCATAGAGTGCTATACAGCCACTGACCTCTGACCTCCGTATTCTACAGCCACTGACCACCACCTCCATAGAGTACTATACAGCCACTGACCTCTGACCTCCGTATTCTACAGCCACTGACCACCACCTCCATAGAGTGCTATACAGCCACTGACCTCTGACCTCCGTATTCTACAGCCACTGACCACCACCTCCATAGAGTGCTATACAGCCACTGACCTCTGACCTCCGTATTCTACAGCCACTGACCACCACCTCCATAGAGTGCTATACAGCCACTGACCTCTGACCTCCGTATTCTACAGCCACTGACCACCACCTCCATAGAGTGCTATACAGCCACTGACCTCTGACCTCCGTATTCTACAGCCACTGACCACCACCTCCATAGAGTGCTATACAGCCACTGACCTCTGACCTCCGTATTCTACAGCCACTGACCACCACCTCCATAGAGTACTATACAGCCACTGACCTCTGACCTCCGTATTCTACAGCCACTGACCACCACCTCCATAGAGTGCTATACAGCCACTGACCTCTGACCTCCGTATTCTACAGCCACTGACCACCACCTCCATAGAGTGCTATACAGCCACTGACCTCTGACCTCCGTATTCTACAGCCACTGACCACCACCTCCATAGAGTATTATTCAGCCGCTGCCCAGCACCTCCACACGGTAATATACAACCGCTGACCACCGTACAGAACTACGCATTTTCCAAGCAGTGTAACACCTCTACTGTGACTCCTTCCAGACTCCCAAAGAGACAGAGCCGCCTTGAGTGTCATCCCCGTAAGCAGCCAGTGCGCCAGGCGCTGGAAGTGACCTGGTCAGCCCGAGGTCACGCATCTTCAAGGGAAGAACCGGGACAGAAGCCGGACTTCTCTGCACCCAGGGCCTTTGTCGTGACATCACACCGGAGGACAAAGCACCAGGGCCGGGGGTGCTGAGGGCGTCCACTCGCGCTGGACAGCAGCGGCTCCTGTCCACACCAGCCCTGTGTGCACGTCGTCCTGCAGCCCTGACAGATGTCCTCTGCTGTCGTCATGAGAACACCCCCGTGTCCCCAGGAAACCCAGCTGCCTCGGTGTCCCTGCCCGCTGGGAGGTTCCCCACCCACTGCCCGCCCGCCTCCACTCCACGCGCGAAGCTCAGCTCGGCGGGGCCCTCTTCCCGGAGCACCCTGCACCACCTCCCATCGCCGCACCGCCCGCCGCCTCCAAGACTTCAAGTGCTAGGGAGGAGCGAGTGCTTCCTCCGGCGTGGGACAGGCACTCGGGAAACGTCCGTGGACCGGAGGCACGGAGGTGCCAACTCACAGGGGCACACAGGCCAGCTGGCCCGTCCACGTCGGCGACCTGGACCCCCGTCCCAGCCTGAGGCCTCTACGCCAGGTCAAGCCAGACGCTGCTTGGCCGGATGAACCCAACGTCGGTGACAACACGGTCGAGTCTGTCATCCCGGGCGCACCGAGTCGCGGCTTTGCCTAGCCTGCCTCACCCGTGCCCAGACGCACCGAGCGAAGGCATCGCACGCACACAGAGAGCCGGACCCCGCACACCCCACGCGTGCAGAAACACGAGCGGCAGCAGCGCTGGCTGACTGGGAGCTGCAGTTCACTCACTCCCGGCGTCTCCGGAAAAAAAAAAAAAATAAATTGCAACTGGAAAGCGTGGCTTCCCCTAGACGCCTGCGGCTCGGAGACCAGACGGCCGCCCTAGGCGCAGGCCCCGGAGCGAGGGTCCGCGTGGCCTCCGCTGGGTTCCGCGGGCTCCTGTCGGGGTCACTCCACGCTCCACGGGGGCTCCAGCAGCCACAGTTCTGGACGAGGCCCAGGGGTCGGGCAGTGCGCGCTCCGAGGTTGGGGTCCACGTGCGCCGTGTGCCAACTGCGCAGCGCAGGCCACAGAGCCGGGGCGCCCGCGGCCAGCCGCGTGCGGACGGGGCCACGGCCACGCAGCGGCGCCCTGTGCGGCCGGCCAGCGCCACTTCCTCGTGGGACCCGGAGTCCGGCTCGTGCCCTGCGGAGGCCCGGTCCGTCTGGTCCCCCCACGCCCAGGACGTGCGCAGGGCGGGAACGCCGAGTCAGGCACGGTCCGGGACACGGACACGGGGCCCGCGCGGGAGCCTCCCACGGGGGAGGTGTGGCTCGCGGCTTCCGGGGCCGGGAAGGCCCGCGCCGCGCCGTCGGTCCTCGCGGCCTGGCCCCCGCGCTGTCCGCGGCCGGCCGGGCTGCGCCGCGCACTGAGGCCCCTTCCCGGCCGGCGCAGCCCGGGCCTCGGCCAGGGCCTCGGCCAGGGCCCCGCAGCGGCGCCGTCGGGCGGGGGCCGCGGCCTTACCTCGGAATCTGAGCTCGTGCTGCGGCTCGAGGCTCAAGACCTGCTCCACCTTCGCCATGGCGGTCGGCGGGCAGCCCGGAGCGGTGGCCAAGGCCGCGCCCCCCCGGGCAGAGCTACAGAGCGGGGCGCGGCGCGGGCGCAGGGGCGGAGGGCGAGGGCGAGGCCGCGGTGCCCGGCGAGCTCACGCCGCGACGCACGCACGCCGCGACGCACGCACGCACGCACGCCGCGACGCACGCACGCACGCCGCCGGCTGGCTGGCTCGGGCGGCGGGAAGCTGCGCCCTGCGCCGGCTCCGGGGGGCGGGGCCAGAGGCTGCGCGCGCGGAGGCCCGTGGGGGGGGGGGGGGCGGCAGGCGCGCAGGCGCAGCCCCGGCGCGGGGCGGGGCTGCCTCGGGGGGCGGGGCTTGGCGGCGCTCGGGGGCGGGGTCGGAGTCGGGCCGGGGCTGCGGGTGGGCGGCCCGCTGGGGCCCGCGGCGCCCAGAGCCTCGCTGCAGCGGGGCGGGGACAGTTAACGCACACTTCACTTGGCTCCCGCCGTGCCAGGCGCCGAGGCTGTGAACGCTGGGGGAGGTACTTGTTAGTCCGGGCCGGCGCCGCGGCTCAACAGCCTAATCCTCCGCCTGCGGCGCCGGCACAGGTTCTAGTCCCGGTCGGGGCGCCGGATTCTGTCCCGGTTGCCCCTCTTCCAGGCCAGCTCTCTGCTGTGGCCTGGGAGTGCAGTGGAGGATGGCCCAAGTGCTTGGGCCCTGCACCCCATGGGAGACCAGGAGAAGCACCTGGCTCCTGGCCTCGGATCAGCGCGGTGCGCCGGCCGCAGCGGCCATTGGAGGGTGAACCAACGGCAAAGGAAGACCTTTCTCTCTGTCTATCTCTCTGTCCACTCTGCCTGTCCGGGCGAGTTGGGACAGACCGCCGGCGGCTGCCCGCTCGTGTTCCGCGCTCTGCCGGGTGCTTGTCGACCCGATGCCCTCGGCTAAGGGGGCAGACGCAGTGCGTGGCTGAGCGCTGCCGGGGCCCAGATCCGCGTCCCCTCGGAAGTGGACGCTGGGCATCACTGTTGCCTTTAGAGCCACTTCATTCTGTCACCCACGGGCTGGGTGCCTCGGGCGGCGCCTGTCGGGTCCACGGGCCCGGGTGCCCTTGGGCGGCGCCTGTCGGGTCCACGGGTGCACTGGGCCGGCCCCACCTGTCAGGGACACGGGCCCGGGTGCGCTGGGCCGGCCCCACCTGTCGGGTACACAGGCCGGGTGCGCTGGGCTGGGCGGCGCCTGGTCCACAAGTGCTGTCGGTGCTGCTCTTCCCACTTCTCTGTGTGCTCTACGTTCTTCACAATAAAAAGGTGTTTTTTTAAAAAGATCGTCTCTGTCTTCCACTTGAGCGTCTGGACCGTTCACACTCTGGGTTGTATTTCCATGGTCGTTTCTGTTGGTCCTGCCTGGGCTTTGTTGGTTGGTTTGTCCTCTCCTTTCTTGCTTCTTTAGAGGTGACTTTTTTTCTAATTCTGTTTTACACACTCTATTTCTGTTGTTCGAGGACTTATTTTACCCTAGAATTTTCGCCAGGTGTTCACATAAACTCCTGTTTTAAGAATGTCTATACTCTTGGGGCCGGCGCCGTGGCTCACTTGGTTAATCCTCCACCTGCGACGCCAGCATCCCTTGTGGGCACTGGGTTCTGGTCCCGGTTGCTCCTCTTCCAGTCCAGCTCTCTGCTGTGGCCCGGGAGGGCAGTAGAAGATGGCCCAAGTGCTTGGGCCCTGCACCCGCATGGGAGACCAGGAGGAAGCACCTGGTTCCTGGCTTCGGATCAGTGCAGCGCCAGCTGTGGCGGCCATTTGGGGAGTGAACCAACGGAGGGAAGACCTTTCTCTCTGTCTCTCTCACTGTCTAACTCTGCCTGTCTAATAAAAAAAAAATGTCTATACTCTGTCCCCTTGAAATGTAAGGGCTCTGGAGTGCTGGAATCCTAGTCCCCCATCCCTAGGTTCTGGGCTATAATCCTAGTCCCCCATCCCTAGGTTCTGGGCTGGAATCCTAGCCCCCCATCTCTAGGTTCTGGGCTATAATCTTAGTCCCCCATCCCTAGGTTCTGGGCTATAATCCTAGCCCCCCATCCCTAGGTTCTGGGCTGGAATGCTAGCCCCCCATCCCTAGGTTCTGGGCTGGAATGCTAGCCCCCCATCCCTAGGTTCTGGGCTGGAATCCTAGTCCCCCATCCCTAGGTTCTGGGCTGGAATCCTAGTCCCCCATCCCTAGGTTCTGGGCTGGAATGCTAGCCCCCCATCCCTAGGTTCTGGGCTGGAATGCTAGCCCCCCATCCCTAGGTTCTGGGCTGGAATGCTAGCCCCCCATCCCTAGGTTCTGGGCTGGAATCCTAGCCCCCCATCCCTAGGTTCTGGGCTATAATCTTAGTCCCCCATCCCTAGGTTCTGGGCTGGAATGCTAGCCCCCCATCCCTAGGTTCTGGGCTATAATCTTAGTCCCCCATTCCTAGGTTCTGGGCTGGAATGCTAGCCCCCCATCCCTAGGTTCTGGGCTATAATCTTAGCCCCCCATCCCTAGGTTCTGGGCTGGGATCCTAGCCCCCCATCCCTAGGTTCTGGGCTGGAATCCTAGTCCCCCATCCCTAGGTTCTGGGCTGGGATCCTAGCCCCCCATCCCTAGGTTCTGGGCTGGAATGCTAGCCCCCCATCCCTAGGTTCTGGGCTGGAATGCTAGCCCCCCATCCCTAGGTTCTGGGCTATAATCTTAGTCCCCCATCCCTAGGTTCTGGGCTATAATCCTAGCCCCCCATCCCTAGGTTCTGGGCTGGAATCCTAGCCCCCCATCCCTAGGTTCTGGGCTGGAATGCTAGCCCCCCATCCCTAGGTTCTGGGCTGGAATGCTAGCCCCCCATCCCTAGGTTCTGGGCTATAATCCTAGCCCCCCATCCCTAGGTTCTGGGCTGGAATCCTAGCCCCCCATCCCTAGGTTCTGGGCTGGAATGCTAGCCCCCCATCCCTAGGTTCTGGGCTGGAATGCTAGCCCCCCATCCCTAGGTTCTGGGCTGGGACCCTAGCCCCCCATCCCTAGGTTCTGGGCTGGAATCCTAGTCCCCCATCCCTAGGTTCTGGGCTGGGATCCTAGCCCCCCATCCCTAGGTTCTGGGCTGGGATCCTAGCCCCCCATCCCTAGGTTCTGGGCTGGAATCCTAGCCCCCCATCCCTAGGTTCTGGGCTGGGACCCTAGCCCCCCATCCCTAGGTTCTGGGCTGGAATCCTAGCCCCCCATCCCTAGGTTCTGGGCTATAATCTTAGGCCCCCCATCCCTAGGTTCTGGGCTGGAATCCTAGCCCCCCATCCCTAGGTTCTGGGCTGGGACCCTAGCCCCCCATCCCTAGGTTCTGGGCTGGAATCTTAGCCCCCCATCCCTAGGTTCTGGGCTGGGACCCTAGCCCCCCATCCCTAGGTTGTCAGCTTTCACTGAAGTGTGTGTTAAGTCTGATGGTTTCCATTTTAACCCCAGGAGACGCCGTTGACTTGTTCTACACAATCGATGCTGCTTAGTTGCGTTGTTAAGCTCAACCACCCAGCTCTTTGCTCGTTTTCTCTTCCAGGGTCTCTGCTGAGGCCTGGGCTCGCTCCCCCGTGCCTGAAGTCCCTCCTGTAATTGCATTTTCATGAGGCTTTGTTGGCGCAGATCTTCTCTCTTTGGTCCTTGCCTGGAAATGACCTTGCTCTCTCTGTCCCTGTTTCGGAGGACACTTTGCTTGCCGGGCTGGCGAGGGTGCCGCCCACCGTCTCGCTGCCGCCGTGGTCCCGCCGCAGAGCCAGACGCTGCTCTTCCGCCTCCCTCCCAGGGTTCTCACGCCTCCCTCCCAGGGTTCTCAGTATCCTGTATCTGTTTATTTATCCGGCCCGCCGTTCTTTGGGCTTTCTGGATCTGTTAGCTGCTGTTCTGCGTCCTCCTGCAGAATTCTCAGACAATACCTTCTTCAAAGTTCGTCTGACGTCCCTGAATTTGGTAACCAACATACACTCACATCTCTGCTGTGTGCGTTGCACTCACACTGCGCTGCCGCCATCGGCTCCTTCCATCTCCAGAACCTTCAGCGGTGACTTCCCGATGGGGGCCGGAGGACGGAGAAGGGTGGCGGGGTACGGGGCAAGAACCAGTGTGTTCCTGAAGTTGTATTTATGAAATGCATGAAGCTCGTATTCCATAAATAAAAGGTTTCTGGGAAAGAAAAAAAAATGGCTTTGTATTTCCCCTGCTCCCCGCCCTCGGCAACAGCCATTCCTTTTGTCTCTATGACAAAATCACAATATCTGCCCTTTGGTGGTCGCTTTATTTCCGTTAGTGTAACCTCCTCAGGACCCAGCCCTGTCATACATACATGAGAGTTTCAGTGCTACATGTTAAGTGTTATCTCAACCTGGTTTTCTCACTCTGTGCTAGTGGGGTTCTGAGTTTCAGTTTTTCCTACTAGCATTTTTCTTTTTATTTTTTCTTTTTATTTTTTGACAGGCAGAGTGGACAGTGAGAGAGAGAGAGACAGAGAAAAAGGTCTTCCTTTTGCCATTGGTTCACCCTCCAATGGCTGCCGCAGCCGGCGCATCGTGCGGATCTGAAGCCAGGAGCCAGGTGCTTCTCCTGGTCTCCCGTGGGGTGCAGGACCCAAGGACTTGGGCCATCCTCCACTGCACTCCCGGGCCATAGCAGAGAGCTGGCCTGGAAGAGGGTCAACTGGGACAGAATCCAGCACCCCAACCGGGACTAGAACCTGGGGTGCCGGCGCCGCAAGGCGGAGGATTAGCCTATTGAGCTGCGGCGCCGGCTCCCTACTAGCGTTTTTCAAACAATGTACGTTGTTTCCCAATAGTGGCTTATAAATCAGCTTAGTAGGTTGTTAGCAGCATTGAGAGAAAAGAATAGAAAATATTGGAATGCATTATATTATTTCCTTTTTAAATATTTATTTATTTGTTTGTTTATTTGGAAGTCAGAGTCACACACAGAGAGGAGAGGCAGAGAGAGAGAGAGAGAGAGAGAGAGAGAGAGAGAGAGAGGTCTTCCATCTATTGGTTCACTCCCCAGTTGGCCACAATGGCCGGAGCTGCACTGATCCGAAGCCAGAAACCAGGAGCTTCTTCCAGGTCTCCCACACGGTGCAGGGGCCCAAGGACTTGCGCCATCTTTTGCTGCTTTCCCAGGCCACAGCAGAGAACCGGATCGGAAGTGGAGCAGTCGGGACTCGAACCGGTGCCCACGTGGGATGCCGGCACTGCAGGCAGCGGCTTTACCTACAAGGCCACAGCGCCGGCCCCCGTGATATTATTTCATAGGACTTTGTGTCAGTTGTCTTCATCAACATGCGTATACTTACCTATGCTGTGAGTCGAGTGAAATGCATTCATCATGGTGGCTGTGGGAGAAAAGGTGGGAAGGAAAGAAGACGACACTCTGCTGCGCTCTGCTCCTGACTGCCCGCTGCCCCCGGGCGCTGTCCGAGCGAGCCCCTGGCCACCTCTCCCACACGAGCTAGACAACTCGTAATTCTGCGTGGTTTTTCAGTGCGATAGGAAGAACCACAGCTACGTGAAGTTAAGGACTGGTTTAGAGTCCCACAGAATCCGCCGCTTCTCTGACCTGGATTCGAGCCTGGAGCTCGTCCTTCACGTCCCGGGACAGCTGCAGTGGGCTCAGAGGCGGCCCTCCCACCCGCAGCGCCTCTCGTCATCACGGAACTGGAGCAGCCGCTTGGCTCTCTCCAAGGCCCTGGCCCTGGTGGGCACTTGAAATGCAGGTGATCACGTGATCCGTGTGGTTGGCTGTCCTGAGCCCGTGGGAACCCCGCCGTGGTCCAGATCCCATGGGCACTGCCATGAGACACGAGGATGTGGCCAACTCAGTCCCAGGGTTCTGTGTGTGAGGGTCTGCTTCCTGGACCACTGTCAGTCCCAAGCCTCCAAGCCAGGAAGGCGGAAGTGACACCAGTGACTTACCAGGGATCATTTAGTTTAAGGAAATGGTTCCACAGATAATGGAGACGTGCAAAAACCAAGACACAAGGCGTCGGAAGAGTGGGACCTGCAGGAAGCAGCTGCCAGATCTTTTTCTTTTCTTTATTCCCTTAAGATTTATTCATTTATTTATTTGAAAGGAGGAGGGAGAGGGAGGGAGGGAGGGAGAGAGATGGTCAATATGCTGGCTCACTCCCCAAAAGCCCACAACAGCCAGGGCTGGGCCAGGCCAAAGCTGGGAGCCAGGAGCTCCATCAGGGTCTCCCCTGTGAGGCAGAGGCCCCCACACTTGTGTCATCGTCTGCTGCCTCCCAGGTGCACCCAGCAGGGAGCTGGATTTGAAGTGGGGCAGCCAGGACTTGAGCCAGTGCCTCGATACGGGTTCCAGTGTCGCAAGCAGCTGCTTAGCGCTCTGTGCCACAAGGCCGGCCCCACAGCTACCAGTTTCTGGGGTGGGGGCGCACGGGACCCTTATGGTCAGAGGAGAGGCTTCCTGGAGGTGTGAGCCCTGGCTGGGCAGGGCGGGCCCCCGCGGGGATGCCTTGAGGCTGCCTCTGGGGTTGCCAACAGACTCTGGGGACTGGAACTACTGCTGCCGGGTGAGAGGAGGACACTGAGCGGAGCAGGAAGCAGCAAGGCCTGTCCCCCACTCCCACCTTCAGGTCGCGACCAGGGAACCTGACAGGAAAGCCCTTGGCTGGGGAGGAGCGGCTACGCCAGGCCCCGGCGTCTCGAGTGGGGAGGAACGGCTACGCCAGGCCCCGGTGTCTCGAGTGGGGAGGAGCGGCTACGCCAGGCCCCGGTGTCTCGAGTGGGGAGGAGCGGCTACGCCAGGCCCCGGCGTCTCGAGTGGGGAGGGGCGGCTACGCCAGGCCCCGGCGTCTCGAGTGGGGAGGGGCGGCTACGCCAGGCCCCGGCGTCTCGAGTGGGGAGGGGCGGCTACGCCAGGCCCCGGCGTCTCGAGTGGGGAGGGGCGGCTACGCCAGGCCCCGGCGTCTCGAGTGGGGAGGGGCGGCTACGCCAGGCCCCGGCGTCTCGAGTGGGGAGGGGCGGCTACGCCAGGCCCCGGCGTCTCGAGTGGGGAGGGGCGGCTACGCCAGGCCCCGGCGTCTCGAGTGGGGAGGGGCGGCTACGCCAGGCCCCGGCGTCTCGAGTGGGGAGGGGCGGCTACGCCAGGCCCCGGCGTCTCGAGTGGAGCACAGAAGGGTTAGTTTGCAACTGAGCAGTAACAGCCTTGGAACTCCCACTCCTGGGGCCGGCGCTGTGGTGCAGTGGGCCAGGCCTCTGCCTGCGGTGCCAGCATCCCATACGGGAGCCGGTTCAAGTCCAGGCTGCTCCTCATCCGATCGAGCTCCCTGCTAATGACCTGGGGAAAGAGCAGAGCATGGCGCAAGTGCTTGGGCCCCTGCACCCACGTGGGAGACCCAGAGGAAGCTCCTGGCTCCTGGCTTTGGATCAACCCAGCTCTGGCCATTGCAGCTGTTTGGGGAGTGAACCAGCAGATGGAAGACCTCCCTCTCTGGCTGTAACTCTACCTCTAAAATAAATAAATAAAAATCTAAAAAAAATTAACTCCCACTTCCTCCTTCATTTTGTTAAGTGTAGTAGACATGCTGATTGTTGTCCAATATCTGAAGTGTGTGTAGTTTTGATTCTGTTGTTTCTGCTGGCTCTCCCGCAGGGTGTGTGGTTTGCGACCTTTGACCTTATCTGTGACTATCCTGGAAGGTGTGGCTTTCTCATCACCTCCTGCCATATTGGGCATCACTCCAGAACTCAACTCACTTGAAACATGAACCGCCTTGTTGTTATCACGCGTCTGCCTTACGCGTCTGTGAGTGTTGGCTGGGCTCAGCCAGGTGGTTCTTTGGGAGTTTAGCGCCAGCCACAGAGCTCAAAGGCGTAGTTACGTTGCCCTCACTGTGACTCCAACCGCAGGTCCCGGGTCTGATGAGCCACTGGAAGGCTGTACGTGCGGAAGGCACTCGACTCACAGTTCTGCTCTGTTACGGGGAGACTGGAGCAGAGTCAGGGGTGGGTGGGTGTTTAGCTTACAGGTTGCGAGGTCCACGTCCAGTGCCAGTGACCCTCAGCTTCTGCCACTGCTCCTGACTCAGCCTCCTCCAGTGCAGATCCGGGGCAGCAGTGATGGCGCACGTGACTGGGCTCTTCGGTTGGCACTGTGGTGCAGTGGTTAAAGTCCCCGCCTGCAGTGCCAGCATCCCATATGGGCGCCAGTTCGAGTCCTGGCTGCTCTGTTTCCGATCCATCTCCCTGTTAATGTGTCTGGGAAAAGCAGCAGAAGATTGTGAAGTCCTTGGGCCTCTGCACCCACGTGGGAGACCCAGAGGAAGCTCCTGGCTCCTGGGTTCGGATCAGCGCAGCTCCAGCCATTGTGGCCATCTGGGGAGTGAACCAGCGGATGGAAGACCTCTCTCTCTCTCTCTCTGTCTCTCTCTCTCTGTCTCGGCCTCTCTGTAACTCTTTCAAATAAATAAAATAAACTATTTATTTTAAATAAATAGATAAATATTTGTTTATTTTAAATAAATAAATATTATTTATTTGGAGCTGGGCCACTCTAAAGTCAGGAGCCAGGAGCTTCTTCCAGATGTCCCACATGGGTGCAGGGCCCAAGCACTTGGGCCATTGTCCACTGCCTTCCCAGGCCACAGCAGAGAGCTGGATTGGAAGAGGAGCAGCTGGGACACAAACCAGTGCCCATGTGGATGCTGGCACTGCAAGCAGAGGCTCAGCCTACGGGCCACAGTGCCCCATGAATGAAAACTTAAAAATTAAAGCAACAACAACATCCGGAGGCCCACACGCCTCCCAGCGCTCTCTCCCTGGGCTCAACAAGTTCATCCTGCAGGCTGCGGCCTTTGCAAGCCTCACACTTGCGGGTCTGACCTTTGGAAGGCAAGGGCTCAGCCAGCCACAGCCCCTGGCTCCATGGTCACGGGTCTGGGACTTACCAGCTTCGTCCGTGTGCCTTCTCCAGGTGCAGGCTCCAGGGAGCAAAATTTCCTTCTTAGGAGCTCAGGGTTCAAAAGCCAAGGTCAGGCCGGCACCGCAGCTCAATAGGCTAATCCTCCGCCTAGTGGCGCCGGCACCCCAGGTTCTAGTCCCAGTTGGGGCACCGGATTCTGTCCCGGTTGCCCCCTTCCAGTCCAGCTCTCTGCTGTGGCCTGGGAAGGCAGTGGAGGATGGCCCAAGTGCTTGGGCCATGTACCCGCATGGGAGACTGGGAGAAGCACCTGGCTCCTGGCTTCAGATCAGCGCGGTGCACTGGCTGCGGCGGCCATTGGAGGGTGAACCAACGGAAAAGGAAGACCCTTCTCTCTGCTGTCTCTCTCACTGTCCACTCTGCCTGTCCAAAAAAAAAAAAAAAATTAAAAAAAAAAAAGCCAATGTCAGAGAGAGGGTGGAGGTGGGGGTGGGCGGGGTGCAGTGCTGGAAGTCAGAGGGCGGGGGTGGGGGTGGGCTGGGTGCAGTGCTGGAAGTCAGAGGACAGAGGCGGGGTGGGCAGGGTGCAGTGCTGGAAGCCAGAGGACGGAGGCGCGGTGGGCAGGGTGCAGTGCTGGAAGTCAGAGGGCGGAGGTGGGGGTGGGCTGGGTGCAGTGCTGGAAGTCAGAGGGTGGAGGCGGGGTGGGCGGGGTGCAGTGCTGGAAGCCCCATGGCAGCTACTGGGCCTCGGGAGACACACAAGGTCTAGTTCACTGCCCTGCGTCCTTCCGGGCAGCCAAGAAGCCTCAGAGGGCCAGAGGGCGGGGCAGAGACTCGTCTGCTCTGCTGTGGATGTGGCAAAGGTCTAGGAGAGAACGGGGGGAGGAACAGCATCGCAGCCCTCTGCGGCACACACAGTCAGCCATGCCTGGGCGGCAGGTGGCGGCCCCTGGAAAGTGTTGTCAGCTTCTGCCGGGTGTGGCAGGGGCTGGGCACCTGCCAGCGTAGCTGCCAGTCCTCAGACCACCCAGCTAATGTGAACTTGAACTCACATCTTTGCCTGTGCGGGTGATGCCTTGGCGACATGGCCTTTCTGCCTCCCACATTCCTCTGGGGCTGGGGTTGGGGCAGGATGTCCGATTCTCTGTACCCTAAGGGATCCTGCTGGAACTTTCTCTTTGGTTCAGAGAAACCCAAAAGGCTGGGAGGTGCTCACCCGAGGGACGAATACCAGCCTCGGCACTCACCTGCTACCCGTGTCTCATCCTGGCTCACCGGCTTCAGCGCGATGCTGCGAGAGCTTGGGGTATCTGCATCGCCCAACTTGCCCGCGACAAACATCTCCCTGGTGGAGATTTTAGGTCAAAGCCATCCACCACAAACGGAACCAAGAACCCTGGAGAAGTGAATGGCTTTAGTCCCGGATCTGGAACAGTTTCTAGGGTCAGAAGGTGAGGAAACCCCTCCCCCCAAAGAAAACAGCGGTAGTAGGTGCCACAGGGGCACAGAACCAGCCGAAGGCTCCCAGGGAGGGAGGCTGGCGCCATCTGAGCAGCCACTCGGCTGCTGCGGCACTGCGGGGCGATCGAAGTTACCGGACGTCGTCAGTGGTGCACAGTCGCGAGGACACAGACTCCAGACATTTGTATGCTGCTCCTCGCTCACGCGGCTGAGGCACAACCCCCCCAGCCCCGGGAGTGACAGCTGTGGGTGGTGGCTTTCTCCAAAGAGCACAGTGGGACCCAGATGGCCACCTGCTGATGACCGGATAAAGAAAATGCGATACATACACACACACATGCATGCAGGCACACACACCCACGCACACACATACACACATGTATACACACATGCACACACATATACATGCACGTGCACACATACACACATGTATATACACAGATTCACACGCGCACACACACACGCGCGCACACACACGCACGCACGATGGAATACCACTCAGCCACAACAAAGAATGAAATTCTCTCTTTTGCAACAAAATGGATGCAACTGGAGACCACTATGTTTAGTGAAATGAGCCAAACTCAAAAATATTGCATGTTTTCTCTGATTTGTGGTGGTTAACATAGAGAGTACAAGAAAGCCCCCACTTAATATATGCATGAAGTGGACATCTTGGGATTGGATCATTGGTTATAGCGCTCGTCAGCAACACACCTTGTGGAGCAGAGACCTTTCTACTTTTTAGTTGTTAATTCTTTATTCAATGGAGCAGTGAGCCTGTGGTCATAAAGTAAATAAAAATGTGATTGCAAAAATTAAAAAAGAAAAATGAAAAAAAGGAAGTAGGAGGAGGGAGGTATTATTATATTCTTAGAATTGTATCTATGAACTACTTAAAATCCATTCTTTTATAGCAATAAAAAATCATTAAAGCAATTTTTTAAAACAGTCCGGTGTAGGGGCCAGCATTGTGGCACAGCAGGCAAAGCTACCGCCTGTGACTCAGTCATCCCGTTTGGCCACCTGTTTGTGTCACAGCTGCTCCTCTTCTGACCCAGCTCTCTGCTAATGGCCTGGGAAGGCAGTGGAGGACGGCCCAGGTGCTTGGGCCCCAGCACCCACACAGGAGACCAGGGAGAAGCTCCTGGCTCCCAGCTTCAACTGGCCCAGTCGTGGCTATTGTGACCCTTTGGGGGGTGAACCAGGGGATAGAAGAACTCCCCCACCCCAACTCTGCGCCTCTCTCCTCTGTCTCTTTCTAACTGTGCCTTGCAAATAAAGAAAATAAATCTAAGAAACAAGAATCCAGTGTTGAGGGCGGGACAGTAACTTTGGGGTGGGGAAACCTGCCGCTTACAGCACTGGCATCCCATATGGGCACCGGGTTCTAGTTCCTCTTCCAGTCCAGCTCTCTGCTGTGGCCCGGGAGGGCAGTGGAGGATGGCCCAAGTGCTTGGGCCCTGCACTCGCATGGGAGACCAGGAGGAAACACCTGGCTCCTGGCTTCGGATCAGCACAGCGCCAGCCGTAGCAGCCATTTGGGGGGTGAACCAACGGAAGGAAGACCTTTCTCTCTATCTCTCTCTATCTAACTCTGCCTGTCCAAAAAAAAAAAAAATTTATTCGGGGATGGGCATTGCGGTGTAGTGGGTTAAGCTGCCGCCTGCAATGCCAGCATTCTATGCAGGCACCACTTTGTATCCCGGCTGCTGCACTTCCGATCGAGCTCCTTGCTAATGTGCCTGGGAAAGCAGTGGACGATGGCCCAAGTGCTGGGCCCCTGCACCCACACGGGAGACCCAGAAGAAGCTCCTGGCCCCAACCTTGGCCGTTGTGGCCATCTAGGGAGTGAACCAGTGGATGGAAGATCTCTCTCTCTCTCTCTCTCTCTTTCTCTAACTCTACCTTTCAAATAAATAAATATAGATTTTTTTCAATAGAAGTTTCAGTTTCTTGTGTTTGCGTTCTCTGCAGGACAAGCTGTGACTGTTGCACTGAGCCCTCAGACCCTTGGGTGGCCCAGAGCTCGCCATGCCGCGTTGTGCCGAGGGAGCGGACAACTGCAGAAGGGGTGTGGAGGTCTTCGTCCCACTTCCTGTTTTGGGAATGCCACCACCCTCGGCGTCCAGAGGACCCCAGTAACTTCGAGGCCCCCATCACCTACTCTTCATCCATTCTCTTTCATTCACTCACTCATCCAAGTTTTTCATCAAATCTCATTAAGTTTAAAATATAATATGCACTTATTTGAAAGAGCAACAGAGAGAGAGAAGGGAGAGATACAGGGAGAGAAAAAGAGAATCTTTAATCTGCTGGTTCGCTCTCCACATGTCCACTCAGCCTGGGGCTAGGCCAGGAGCCAGGAGCCAGGAACTCCATCTGGGTCTCCAGCGTGGGCAGCAAAACCAAGCCCTTTGTGTTTTTGTTTTGTTTTGTTTTGTTTTGTTTTTGATAGGCAGAGTTAGACAGTGTGAGACACAGAGAGAAAGGTCTTCCTTTTTGCGTTGGTTCATCCCCCAAGTGGCTGCTACGGCCAGCGCGCTGCGCCGATCCGAAGCCAGGAGCCAGGTGCTTCTCCTGGTCTCCCATGCGGGTGCAGGGGCCCAAGGACCTGAGCCATCCTCCACTGCTTTCCCAGGCCACAGCAGAGAGCTGGACTGGAAAAGGAGCAGCAGGGACAGAATCCAGCGCCCCAACTGGGACTAGAACCCAGGGTGCCAGTGCCGCAGGCGGAGGATTAGCCTAGTGAGCCACTGCGCCGGCTCAAACCAAGCCCTTTGTATCTGCTGTCTGTGCAGGTGCGTTAGCTGAGAGCTGGACCGGAAGTGGCGCAGCCTGGCCTGGAACCGGCACTCTGATGGGGGACGTCAGCGTTGTTAGAGGAGGCTTTGCTTGCCGTGCCACAAGACCAGCCCTGCTAAGATGTTAACTGGATTTCTGGGTGTAAACCTGTACAGTGCGTTCTTTATTGTCCTCATTTCCTCAGACTCCACCGTCTGCGGCGGATGCGTTTAGCCCCGGCCACCAAGGCCCTCCCTCTCTGGGCAGGGGTCTGGAAGAGAAGGGCCAATCTGTGCTAAGCCACACCGAGAAGATGCACTTTCCCTGGAGTCAGGGAGGAGACGTAAAAGGGCAGAAGGTATCAGAGAACCACCTTGCAAGACCTCGAAGACAGATCTCGCCAGACAGGGAGGGGAAGCAGGTCCCCAAGAGGAGGAGGAGCACAGGCAAAGGCCCTGGGGCCACCGGCCGGCCTGGGCAGGAGCGCAGGGTCCCGCAGCCTCTGCCGCTCCCTTAGCTCCTGGTGTGTCAGACCCCTGCAGCTGCTCTGACCAATGCCCGCAACCAAGAGGCTTAACCCACACGTGCGTATTGTCTTACCTGTCTGCAGTTGGGAAGTCTGAAATTGGGTCTTACGAGGGGAACGTCTGGTTGGTGGCAGGGCTGTGTTCTGCCTGGAGGCCCAGGGAACTTCTGTGCCTCGCCCTTGCCGGCCTGCTGGGGCGAGCCAAGCTCCCGGGCGCATGGCTGCTTCCTCCATCGAAGCAGCAGGGCGTCTTGGGACCCTCCCCTTCCGGCCTCAGAGCCGTCTCTACCTCTCAGAGCCTCACCCTCCCACCTCCGTCTTCCAGTGGCCACCTGGGTTCTAGGCTTGGCTCCGGCTCCTGGCTCCGGCTCCGGCTCAAGCCGTGGGATTCCTATCACAGATGGGAGACCTGGACTGACTCCCCTGCTCTGGCCCACTCTGGCTGTTGCAGGCACCTGGAGAGTGAACCGGCCGAAGGGCAGCACTCTTGGTCTTCCTCTGTGTGTCTCTGCCGCTCAGGAAATAAATAAAATTTTCAGAAAGAAAAAAAGAAAAGAAACAAAAGATCCTTGACTTCATCGCGGCTGCAAAGTCCCCTTTGCCATGTAAGGCATCGTATGTGCAGGTTTTGGGGACTAGCGCGTGACTCTCTGGGGAGCTCTGGTCACCTTTTAAAAATATTTTTATCTATCTATCTATCTATCTATCTATCTATTTATTTGAAAGGCAGAGTGATAGAAAGGGAGAGTCAGAGAAGGAGAGATCTTCCATCCATTGGTTCATTCCCCAAACAGCCACTGCAGTGGGGGCAGGGGCAGACCAAAGCCAGGAGCCAGGACTCCATCCAGGGTCTCCCCGGGGGGTGGCACGGGTCCAAGGACTGGGGCCATCTTCTGCTGCCTTCCCAGTGCATTCGCGGGGAGCTGTGTTGGAAGCCAGGCAGCTGAACTCACGCTGGAGCTCTGATACAGCATGGCGGTGGTGCCGGTGGTGGCTAACCCCCTGTGCCCAGCTCCCAGCAACCTCGGCGACAATACAGCTGTGCTCCTTTCTACTTGGTAGGCGGAGACGCTGGGCCTGATGGGAGCTGAGCTGAGATGACCCGCTCAACACCAGTGGACGAACGTGGCTGCCAGAGACAGGACCTCAGAGGCCCCGCAGAGGGAGAGAGGACCCCTGAGGCCCCACAGACGGGGGAGAGGACTCCCGAGGACCCCTGAGGCCCCGCAGACGGGGAGAGGACCCCCAAGGACCCCCGAGGCCCCGCAGACGGGGAGAGGACCCCCGAGGCCCCGCAGACAGAGGACCTCCGAGGCCCCGCAGACGGGGAGAGGACCCCCGAGGCCCCGCAGACGGGGAGAGGACCCCCCCCCCCGAGAATCCCCGAGGCCCTGCAGACAGAGAGAGGACCCCCGAGGCCCCGCAGATGGAGAGAGGACCCCCAAGGACCCCCGAGGCCCCGCAGACGGAGAGAGGACCCCCGAGGCCCCGCAGACGGGGAGAGGACCCCCGAGGACCCGCAGACAGAGAGAGGACCCCCGAGGCCCCGCAGACAGGGAGAGGACCCCCGAGGACCCCCCGAGGCCCCGCAGACGGAGAGAGGACCCCCGAGGACCCCCGAGGCCCCGCAGACGGAGAGAGGACCCCCGAGGACCCCCGAGGCCCCGCAGACGGAGAGAGGACCCCCGAGGACCCCCGAGGCCCCGCAGACGTCGAGGCTTGGGGCAGCCCGGTGTGCCTGGGCGCTGCTCAAACTCACTTATTTCATCTCAGGAAGCCAAAGGGGCTGTTTTTCCTCCTCTGACCAATGAGGACGCTGCAGCTCTGAGTCGTGGGGAGGGCCAGGCCCAGGAACGAGGGGTCTTCTATGTCAGGATTTTTATCCTTGGAGCAGCTCTGTC